>NC_137794.1:63091544-63346544 GCF_963383645.1 Muscardinus avellanarius | reverse complement strand
TTGGGAGGTTGAGACAGGAGGATGGCAAGTTTAAGGCTAGCCTTGGCAACTTATTGAGCACCTTTCTCAAAATAAAATACAGAACAAAATTTGGAGCGTAGCTCAATGGTACAGTGTCCCTGGGTTCAATCCGTAGTACCCCTACCACCTCCCAAATTTTTATTTTACAAGGCCTCATAGAGAAAAGAGAAATTAAAAGCAATGGGAAAGTGTAGGCTTAAGTCTGTCCATTAGGAACTTCATTAGAAATTATAAATCAGCACTCATGTTAATTGCCATGCCATCCAAAATAGCCTTCCCTGCCACTGGCTCATGGACTCAGGACCACCCAAAGAAAGTAAGAAAAACATGTCTATACACATCTATGTGCACATAGACACTCATACGCAGATAAACATACGTGCATATGCACACATGCATATCCTTCTAAAAGGTTCTAGTCATTTAGCAATAGCTGTAGAAGACTCCTAATCGGTTTATTTCTTGGACACCTACTGCAAAAGTATAAGAATAAAAATAAAAATAAATACACTTAGCCAGGTGGGGTGGCTCATACTTGTAACCCCAGCTCTTGGGAGGCTGAGACAGGAGGATCACACAGGTTCGAAGCCAGCCTCAGCTACTTAGTGAGGCTCTCAGCAACTTAGTGAGACCCTGTTTCCAAATAAAATAGAAAATAGGTCTGCGAGTATAGCCCAGAGGTAGAAAGCCCCTGGGTTCCATCCCCAGTACCAAAATAAATAAATAAATAAATAAATATACTTATATACATTTAGCTGGAGATTTAACTTAGAGGCCTCTGGAGTACCCAGTGCTGGGTCAAGGAACCTGGCCGGCTGCCTGGGGTCTCGGTTATTGACACCGGGAAGGAGCTGCTCAGAATAGGCGAGCACGGAATAAAACACGAACAAGCTCTTAGGGAGCGGGGGAGGGCACCCTCACAGGGCTCCTGCATGTCAGCTGGTCGTGCTTGCCAGCTCCCTGTGGGTGACAGCTTTCCACCCTGAGAGGACATTCCTGCTATGGGAAGAAGGACTGTGGAAACGGGTCACTCTTCCCAGTGGGTGGCTTCAGGGCGGGAGTAAGATGGAGACCACAGGATGTCACTGCTGTTGCTCTATCTTGGCAGCTCATCCAGGCCCAAGCGGCCTCCTTCCCTAGCTGGCCCAGTCCTGGGCCTCCTCCGGCATGTGCACGCCGGGCGGGAAAGCTGAGGACTGTGGGAGTGGGGAAACCGCGAGGGCTTGATCAGGGCAGGTCCGAGGCTGAGAATGGTAGCTAATATTTGTAACATGTTCTGTTGGTCGTAGCAAAAGATGAGCGGTCCAGATTCCACACCCATCTGATGTTTTATATACAGCAGGAAAATGGTTTTAGGGTTTTTTTCCAGCTCCCCCCAAATTGGATCCTATCATCAATTTTTTTTTTTTTAATCTGATGCTCCTACTGGGCTGAAAAAAGCATCTACCAGAAAGGGAGCAGCAGCGGAGCGAGCTGTGCAGGACCTGCTGTGGTGGTTGGTAGGGGTGAGCCTCACTTATTCAAAGGCCACTTGTGTTTGATCTACAAGTAATACATTCTGTCAGGTGAAGTGGTAACCAGCAGAGAATGTCTACAGTCCTCTATGACAGTGAAAACAGGAGAATATAAAAACTACCCTTGCCCTATGATTAAAGTACTGCAAAATGTAAATGTCAAATGTGTTTGGGCAAGGACTAGGTGGGAATAAAGATAGGCAAAAAGATTTCACTTGTTAGAGTGGCTGGATCATGGGCGATTTTCCTTTTGAGGTTTCCATTGTTGTACACTTTTGCACGGGAACACTTCTCAGCAAAACAGTTATGTGTTGATACGTGGCGTTATCGTGAAAAGACAGTTGTGGAGTGGGGAACTTCCTTTTTTCTGTTATTTACTGATTAAAAAAAATCTTCACTCTAGCTTTCCTTCTCTATGGGGTTAGGCTGCTTGGTGGGCAGAAAAAACAGCCTAGCTGCCAGGGTGGGGCAGGTGGGCACCAGGCAGCTGTGGTGGCCAGGGTGGACCCAGGAAGTATCTGGAAAGGAGCATTTTCTCAGTGGGATCCTGTGTAGGAGGTCAGGGTGGGAGGGAGAGGGGAGGGGGAGAGGGAGAAGGAGAGGGGGAGAGAGAGAGAGAGAGCACTGTAGCCTTGTCTCTGAATGAGACTCAGAGCCAGGGCTTTTTTTTTTTTTTTAGAATTTCTGAAACCCTAAATAATTCAGTGCATTAATTTGGGCTCTTTTCTTTACTCTTCTTCTTCTTCTTCTTCTTCTTCTTCTTCTTCTTCTTCTTCTTCTTCTTCTTCTTCTTCTTCTTCTTCTTCTTTTTGGTGGTACTTGGGGATGAACTCAGGGGCATTCTACCCCTGACTACACCCCTGGTCCTATTTTATTTTTTATCTTAAAACAGGACCTCACTAAGTTGCTGAGGTTGACTGCAAACCTGTAATCTTCCTGGGATTACGGGCATGCATCACCACACCTGGCTTTAATTGTTCTCCTAATCCTTTACAAAGAAATCTCAGGAAGGCATAATGGTGCATGTCTATAACCCCAGTACTTGGGAGGCTGAGCCAGGAGGATCGAAGGTTTGAGGCCAACCTCAGGGTTTAGTGAGACCCTGTTTCAAAATAAAACATAAAATAAGGTTGGGGGTGTAGTTTGGAGGTAGTATGCCCCTGGGTTCTATCCCCAGTACAAAAAAAAAAAAAAAAAAGAAAGAAAGAAAAGAAATCTCAGCATAAATTGCTACATTCTGATTATTACATTCTCTTCTTTACATGGATTCCAAAGGGAGCTGCTGGCTTCAGGCAGGAAAAGAATTTGGCAAGGTCCACAGAACTGGTCCACAGTATCTAAAAGCTGCTTTCTTCTGTCAAGTGGGAAGACCAAAAGCTGAAATCCCAGGTATCCCCTTAAAAAATATTTTAAAACATTTAAGTGCACAAAAGTCATTTCATCTACCTCCAAATAGCTCTGAAATGACCTAAAGGAGCAGACTCACCTTGGCATCCGCCTGAGTTCTGCCTCCTCTGGGAATCAGGCCAGGAGCTAAGCAGCCCAGCCTTTTAAAACAATGATTATCAGCGGGGCGTGGTGGCGCACGCTTGTAATCCCCGCGCTTGGGAGGCTGAGGCAGGAGGATCGCACAGGTTCAAAGCCAGCCTCAGCTACTTAGTGAGGCTCTCAGCAACTCAGTGAGACACTAAAATAAAATACAAAATGGGTCTGGGAGTATAGCCTGGAGGTAGAAAGCTTCTGGGTTCCACCCAGTACCACCAAAAATAAATAAAAATAATAAATAAATAAATAAATAAAAAATAAGACAATGATTATCTTAGAGTAGTTTGGTTTTGTTGTTGTTTGGTTTTTCTCTTTACTTTTATTCTTTTTTAGAGTTCATTTTGCTCTTTATTTGCAGCAAATCAAAGCATGCAAAACTTTGGTCTCTCAGGAGCACAAACGATTTTACAACATGCCAAGGTGTGTATCTCTAATCACATAACTGGGAGAGCCCGAGCCCCTCGTAGATCAGTAATTTCCAGGCTGATCACATACAAATAGTGAGAAAACAAACTCCTTCATCCTGAAGCCTAGGCCTCAACAACTGGCCTGACACCCACTGTCTCCCAGCGCCTCGCTGGCGGGTCGAGGGGCTCACTTCTCTGGACAGTCACCTAGAGTCCTGCCTGCCACCTTCACCAGTGTCCTTTTCTCATCCTGCCCAGCCCTTCTCTCTGTCCACTCCCTCCCGGGGTGAGGGGCAATGGTCCCAGATCACGGGCTTGCAGGATCTGCTTGGGTGTTCCTTGCCCAGTATCAAAAAACTGAATAAGTAAATTAAACAAACAAACAAATAGATGGCTATCACAGAGGTAGAATGACCCTGGGTTAATCCCCAGAACCAAAAAATGATCATGCATTTATCTGGTAACCTGGTGCTGAGTTAGAGTTCACTGGTTAGCACAGGGCACATGGAGCAAAGCCTCAGCCATTCTGCCCGCAGGACTCAGTGGTTGTCAGCTACCTGGGGCGGTCTGCAAGCTTCTTAACAGTTAATGCCCGACTCTGACCTCGTGTGGTGAGTTCACAAAGACCCGGAAGGCAAGGGGAATGAAAGAACATGAATCTTAGTGCAGCTCTATACATCCTAGAATGCTTACATAGATTTCAACCCAGAGAAACCTCTACCAGACAGACATTATCGCTTCATTTTACAGGTGGATGAGCAGAGACCCAAAGAGTAAAGTGCTTTTTAGCACCAAGTAGCAGAGGCAGAGTACAAACCTGGGCTTCTTCTTGACTTCTGCTTTGTCGTTTAGCCTGTAATATGGGACTCATTAGGTAAATGTGCAGTTTGGAGACAGTAGATAAAGAGACTTTTCCTTTGCCCTTCTTATTATTGTCATTTAAGGGTAAATATTATGATTCTGCATTCCAAGTACTAAGAGCTTCCTAAAACTTCAGCTGAATGCTGAAGGTGGCATTGTGTGTGTGTGTGTGTGTGTGGGGGGGGGGGGGTGAGGTACTGGGGATGGAACCCAGGAGCATTCTACCTTTGAGCTACACCCCTAGCCTTATTTTTATTCTTTATTTTGAAACAGGGTCTCGCTGAGTTGCAAAGGGCCTCACTAAGTAGCTGAGGCTGTCCATAAAATGCGATCCTCCTGTCTCAGCCTCCCGAATTCTGAGATTACAAGTGTGCGCCACCACGCCCGGCTGAAAGTGGTTTTAATCACTGTCGACCACTTACCGATGGCCTCCATTCCTCCCCAGTCACCTCCTGAAGGGCTGGGACTTAGAGGAAACTCAAAGCATGCTGGACAATTGCCGAGTTTAGCAAAACTGCAAAGGTAGACCACAATGTCATGAAGGGGAGCCATCAGCTGCAGAGTCAGCTTCAAGGCTCTAAATGCCTCCTGTGGGTAAAATCAACACAGGAACATAAGTTTTAGGACGTTTCTTAACAGCATATAAAATACTTGATAATATCTTTACAACAGACACAGTCCTCCCTTGGTGTCCACAGGGGATGGCTTCTAGGACCCCTGCAGATTCCATAATGCATAGATGCTCAAGTGCCTTTTATAAAAGGGAACAGTACTGGTATACAACCTAAGTTTACCCATCCATAAATTTTTAGATAATTTCTAGATCACTTATAATAACCAATACAGCATTAAATGCTGTGTAAATAGTTGCTGTACTGTATTGCGTAGGGAATACTGACAGGAAAGAAAGAAGTCTGTATGTGTTTAGTACATGTGCAATTTTTTTTCAAGTATCTTTGATCAGTGGTTGGTTGAATCTGTGGATGTGAAGCCTGTGGAACAGAGGGTTGACTATATTTAGATACACACTTTGACAGTGTACGCAGGATATTATCTGAAGAACAGCAAGCCTATTCATGAACCAGGAGTGTATGATTTTCCACAAGGGCACTCCTGCCACAGGTTAAAGAGATGTGTTTTTCCTTGTTTAAGGTTATTAGTGGCTACAAATACATCAGAGTGTGTGTGTATGACCACTGATGAATTGCAAGGGCTGCAAACAAAGTCATAGTGGGGACCCTATTCAGACAACATTGTGTTGTAAGCAACGCATAGATACTTTCGCTAACCAAGATTTAATTTACAAATAAAAATCAGAATATTTCCCAAATGCTATTTTCACCATTGAATTTTCTTTCCCTCTCTCCCTCCCTTCCTTCTATCCTTCCTTCCTTCCTCTTTCTTCCTTTTTTCCTTCCTTCCTTCTCTTCTTTCTTTCTTTCTTTCCTTTCTTTCTTTCTCTTTTCTTTATTGTAATATTGGGACTTGAACCCAAGGGCATTGTACCTCTGAGCTACACCTCCAGCCCTATTATTGATTTTAGAACAGAATCTTATTAAATTGCCAAGGGCCTCATTAAGTTGCTGAAGCTGTCCTCGAACCTGGGATCTTGCAGCCTCCCAAGTACTAGGATTATAGGTATGTACCACCGTACCAAGTACTAGGATTATAGGTATGTACCACCGTACCAAGTACTAGGATTATAGGTATGTACCACCGTACCATGGTGTGCACCACTAACATTGTATTTTTCTTAGCAAATGCTTACCTGTTTTATGTGTTTCTACATGCACTTTTTATGGTTACCAATATTATTTTTAATCAGTAAATTAGGCATATAGAGCAACCCTCAAAAAAACGGTAACCAGACGGGTTACAAGTACTCTCAGATTCTAATTAGCTTTAGGGTTTTGTTGAAGGATTTGGGAGGAAGTTGAGGATTAATAAGGAATGTTGAAAGCCCTGAATTAGTACTCATTAGTGACCAGAGGAAAACAGAACTCATAAAGTAATGAGGCCCGAGAGAAATTATAATAAAGTAGGCAAACGTTTTAGAAACTGTGAAAAGATTTCAGTTATTAGACCTCTTGGGAAAAAAAAGTTCCCTCAAATTGATGTACTTAATTGTGAGACATAAAAAATAGCCCATTTCCATTCTGGATTCTGGTACACAAGACATCACGAACCTTTTCTGGCAGAGTTTTGAACATCACCAGCACTTCAGAGGGGTGGGGTATGAACCATAAATTGAGGAAGACTTTTCCATCAGCTGACAGTAAACTCCGAGGCCGGGGCTGGAAATTCCTGCAGCGTGAGGAGAAAGCGGCCACAGGTCAGCCTTTCCCTCCAAACCAGAGGCATCCTGAGCAGCAGTGATCTGAACAGGGCCGCCACAGGCACAGGCCTGTCACCTCGGCCCCGGCCGCGCGGAGGGCAGTGCCCTCAGTCTCCACTGGCTCCCAAGAGGCTGGAGTTATTTATAAACAACTGGATGAGAAGGAGAGCAGTTGGGCTGATTTTAGCCTAAGCTGTGTGGGAGGAAGGTGTGGTGCCGAGGGAGGGAAAGGTGTGGTAAGAAAGCAGAGAAGGGCAGGAATTAGACCGCATTTTGTGTCACTTAATACTCTGACAACCGAGGGATGGAGCTATTTTTGTTCTTCTTTTGTAGCTGAGGAAATGGAGGCCTTGAGAGGTTAGGAATGCCTGCCTCCCCAGCTCCTGAGAAATGAAGCTAGGATTAAACACACGTCGCTCTGGTGCTGGATTCCAGGGCTGGACACCGGCCCTCTTTCCCTTCACCTCACACTGTATTTCTTGCTAGGTTCTCTAGTCTCTAGCTCTTTCCCTTCTTTTTGATCTCTGCCCCTTCCAAATACTGTCTCCCTCCTCTTCCTCCTCCTCTTCCTCTTTTTCCTCCTCTTTTTTCCTCTTCTTCTTCTTCCTCTTCCTTCTCCTTATACTTGGTATTAAACCCAGGGGTATTTTGAAACAGTTTCACAAAGTTGTTGGGGGGGTCCACTAAGGTACTGAGGCTGGCCTCGAACTTGCAATCTTAGCCTCCCAAGTGTTGGGATTACAGGCACCTGCCAGCAAATAATATTTTTTAAAAAAAGAACACATGAAAAGTATTTTATAAGTGGGGGTCCTCCACAAAGTCCACTGTTATCGTGCTAACCTGTGAGTGGTGGCATCTGCAGGAGTGACGTGGTCATGATGGATGGGAGCTGAGGGATGCACATGGACCCTTCAGAGTAAATCACTAAGAAATGGGGACCGAGCTGCGCAGGGTATCTCACGCCTGAATTCCCAGCAATTTGGGAGGCTGAGACAGGAGAATTGTAAGTTAAAGACTAGCCTGGGAAACTTAGAGAGACCCTATTTCAAAATCAAAAATTAAAAAGGCTTGGAATGTAGCTTAGTGGTAAAATGCCCCTGGGTTCAATTCCCAGCATAACACACACACACACACACACACACACACACACACACACACACACCCTAGATAAGACCTGGGGACCTGACCATTCTGGGAGGTTGTCCTAGAGTTGAGGATTATGCAGGAAGGCCAGAGAGCAGGTGTCTCTTATTTTTTCTCGAGCAGGCATAGCTCCCCTCCACCACCACACTATCCCCTGCACAGTTCACCTGGGGTTGGGAGTGGAAATGACAGAAAATAGATGAGCACTTGGCAGGAGGCCCTGCAGCTCCAGGAACTTGTGGTTCTTGGAAGCCGAGGATAGGGGTCAGCCCTGCTTCCGGGGTACAGCAGCCAGCCTATGGCTCAAGGCTCACGGGCTCAGACCCAGGCCTTTAAACTCTATTTTTTGATGTTCATTGTTACTTTTGGGCAAGATCAGAATGGATTAAACTGGCTTTGATTTGCTCCAGGATAGGAATACTCTGGATGTTGTTACTACGAAAGGAAATTCTCCAAACTAAGACCATGCTTATTCCTGAGCTGAGGATTAACTGGTTAAAACCCTAAGATTTGAAAGGTAGGCTTGCAGTGGCCCATGATTCACTTCATGTGGAGTTTTAATGATTTCAAACATCTCATCTGCAGAGCATTCAGAACAGACAGCATTCAGCCCTTGGTGAAAATGTAAGCAGAAAGGTCACCTGAACATCCCCAAGGGAACCAGAAGTAATTGTATTCCTCACAGGCGATCATAAATGTCTTCACAGTTTCCAAACTGCCCCCTAGAAGGTGAGGGCCCCCCCCCCCACTGAGTCCAGCCCATGGAGGATGGAAATGAGAATGAGAAATGGGTGTGAGTGTGGAAGAGATTTAAGGAATGGAATCACAAAGCCTAAGGACTAAGAAGAAGGGAGGGAGAATCTGCCAATCGTGCCCTGATTTCTGGCTTGGGGGCCGGTGGCAGAGGCGTGGGGTCCTTTATCATAGTAGATGCAGGACTAGGGTGGAAGAGGGCCGGGAGGGGCTCCATTGTTGCCGTTCTGTTGAGCTGTCTAAGCTGTTCTAAGGTACTGCCGGCAAAGAGAAAGCATGTTGGAGCTGTGGAACCAGCTGCCAATGTGGATTCAGAAGTCACTGGTAAATGACCATGGCTGCAGCCACAAGTGTGCCTGATGCCCAGAGCCGATGAGGAGAGCAGACAGCAGAAGCTTCAGGTGCCTGGGGCAGGGTGTGCAGCTGGGTTTGCAGCTCACAGGACCCTCCCCCCTCCACTGGGGAGATGCCCATCTACTTTGTGGCCTGACAGTTCCCTGCCTGCTCAACATCTTCCTCCCTCTCATTCAGTCCCCTTCAGCTGCCCACTCCTGGACCACATGCAAACTTCATCATTTCCCAGAAACACATTACCTCCAAAGTCTAAACTTTCCCAGCCCTGGCTCTTATTCTTTCACGTCTCACTCACGCACCCCCACTAAATCTCCTCCATCTCCACAAAATATGCTCCTGGACGTCACCCCACCCTCTGGGCTCTCCTTCCTTCAGTCAGTTCCCTTCTGACCTCAGCTCCTTCCCTCGCAGACTGGATCTCACAGTCAAGCAGGAGAACTGCTCTCTTACCAGCACCATTTCTCAGTTTCTGTGTACTCACAACCCATCCACGTAGCAAAGCCCCGACTCTGGATGCCTCCAGCTGTTCCTAGATGCACAGCACTAAACAGGAATGGAAGAAATCCCACCGCTAACTATACTGTTGCACCAGCACGAGCTCTGTCATTCTGGAACTATCCTTTTTCTTCCTTTAATCGGCTCTGTGCACAACTCCTTGTTCAATAATTCCAAGCCTTCTTGAAGCCCCATGCCAATTCCTGCCAACAGCTGCTGACGTAGTTTGCTATTTTATGACTGAATTGAAGATCACTGGCTAGAACCCCCTCGGCTTCCTTCTACCCATCGTTTCTCCCACATCCTCCCTTTTGATCAGGGTCAAAGTCAGAGGATCACACCTGGGATACCACGGCAGCCTCTAGCCTCAAAGATCACAGCTTCCAGGGACAGCCAGCCATGGAAACATGACCCTACAATAGAACCTGATGTAGCCGGAGCAGGTGAAGGGCAGAGAACTCCCAGAATGGGCAGCACCTGAGACCGTGGGGAGACTGAGGGAAGAAATTCACTGTGCAGGCTTCTGAGCTGTGATACATCAGTATCACAGAATAAAAAAAATGTAAAATACACACAACACCATTTTACCGTTTAAACACTTTATTCTTTGTAGTACTAGGAAATTGAACCCAAGGACATTCTACCTCTGAGCTATTTTACTTTTGTTTTTATTTTTATTTTTATTTATTTATTTATTTTGGTGGTACTGGGATTCCTGGAAGCCCTTCTACCTCCGGGCTACACTCCCAGACCCATTTTTACATTTTTTTTTTTATTTGGAAACAGGGTCTCCTAAGCCAGCGCGCGCGGCTGGCTTCGAACCCGCGCGATCCTCCCGTCTCTGCCTCCCATGAGCAGGGATTACAAGCGTGCGCCACCACGCCCGGCTACTTTTGTTTTTATTTTGAAACGGATCTTGCTGGGTAGATGA
Organism: Muscardinus avellanarius; assembly: GCF_963383645.1. Classification (NCBI taxonomy): domain Eukaryota; kingdom Metazoa; phylum Chordata; class Mammalia; order Rodentia; family Gliridae; genus Muscardinus; species Muscardinus avellanarius. The sequence goes on along the minus strand of NC_137794.1, from coordinate 63,336,185 downwards.
GAGTCTCACTACTTGCTGAAGCTGGCCTTGAACCTGGGATCCTCTTGTCTCAGCCTCCCAAATGGAATTATAGGGCACACACTAACCACCATGCCTGGCTCCATTTAACCATTTTTAAGTGTATAGTCCAGCAACACTAAGATGGTTTCACTCTGTTGTGAACCCATCACCACTATCCATTTATTTCTAGAACTTAAAAAAAAAAAATCTTCCCAAGTCTGGTGTGATGGTGCACACATGAAACCACTACTTGGGAGGCTGAGACAGGAGGGTAGCAGGTTCAAGACCAGCTGCTGCAACTTAGAAAGACTCTCATCAACCTAGTGAGACTCTGTTTCAAAAACCAAAGACAAAAGCCAGGTGTGGCAGCACACGCTTGTAATCCCAAGATTTGGGAGGCTGAGACCAGAGGAACATGGTTCCCAGACAGCCTCGGTTCCTTAGTGAGGCCCTCTGCAACTTAGTGAGACCCTGTTCCAAATTAAAGAATAAAAACAGGGCGGGGGTGGGTGAATGTCCCTGGGCTCCATTCCCAGACTGGCAAAAACAAAATCAAAATCAAAATCAAAAACAAAAACAAAGGCAAAACAAAAGAGCTGGGGGTGTAGCTTGGAGTTCAATGGATTCAATCCCTAAAACCATTCACACACAAAAAAATCTTCCCAAACTGAAACTCTGTGCTCCTCAAACAGGATATCACCGCTGGCATTTTACTCACCCATGCCAGAGGCTCTGGGTGACATCTCAGATTCCTCTTTCCTCCTTAGCTCCACATTAAGCCTGGCACTGGCCTCACTGATTTCATCTCCTAAAATCTCTTGTCCGTATGACTGCACTGACTCCCTACGTGGTGGCACCGATAGTCACCTTGCTCCCTCCTCTCTGTGACCTGAGGATGAACACCAGACCCCCGGACCTGCCCCAGCCCCCTGTACAGGTCACTTCCCATCACTGTCCTCAACATCCTGGACACAAGGCGCACGGACACCACGCGCCGCCCGCCGCCCGCACCCCTGTGTCTTCGCACATGCACCTCATCCAGCTTCCACCAAATGGCCTTGCCCGGCCTACCTGGAACACTAGCCATCCCTCAGGGTCCAGCAGAAGCATCCCCTCCTCCTCGAAGCCTTCCTTCTCTCATCCCAGCTCCCCTAATCCTTCTGATAATGTCAAACATTTCTTGGCAGGTGCTTTCATTAAACACTAATATTATTTTCTTCCTTATCACAGTGTACTGTTATTACCTGCCTATTTCCCCTTGCTGGGCAAGGACCATGTCTACCTCAAAGCTGTTCAGCATTTGGCACCAACACTGCCGTGTATTGTTTGGGTTTTGCCCTGAGGTGACTAGCAGTGGCCAAGATTCAGCCTGGACTTTTCCTGCCAGACCTGCACCCTGGTGCCAGGCCTGCACCCTCGCCCAAGGGAAGGGACACCTTCCTCTAGTTTGCACCAAGTAGCTGGATGGGGTGACAGGGGCTCTGTTTGTCTTGGAGGATGGGTTTGGTTAACATTAGCATCCTCTCTCTGTGTCCTTCCTGCACCCCTCCATCCGTTAGTGCCACTCATCCTGGGAGTGCAGCTGAGCACCATCTTTTTCTCCAGACACCGGTCTCCTCTGAAGCCAAGAGGAAGGAAGCCTCAAGGGACTTCCTGAAAAGACACTCCCTGCGGCTTCGCTTCTACAGAGGCTCTGGTTTGGGCAGGTGCGTCTCTGCTAAACTATGTACCATATGTTACGGCCTTAACACTAGGCTGCATCTTAGAATTTTAAACCTACAGAACTCATGGGGGCTCTTCAGTTAAGGGATGGCAAGCACTAACAGCAAGCCTAGCTTTCTCCCTTTCCTTGACTGTGGCAGACATTGCCAATCAATTACCACACTCTCACTAACTTGAGAAGGCTCCTGTCTCAGAAGCCTCAGCAGGGCCACTAATAAGTTATTAAAAATGACCTTTAAAATAAAGCATACCAGCATACCAGCCAGGCGTGGTGGCTCACACTTGTAATACCAGCATTCGGGAGGCTGAGACAGGAGGATCGTGGTTTGCGGACAGCTTCAGCTACTTAGTGAGGCCCCTTGCAACTCAGTGAGATCTTGTTTCAAAATAAAGAATAAAAAATGGGGCTGGGGGTGTCACTTGGAGGTAGAATGCCCTGGGTTCCATCCCCAGTACTGCAAAAACAAAAATCAAACAAAATAAAACATACCTCTCATCCCTAGTATAACCCAAACTATTATTTTATGAATGAGATGAGGACCTCCTTCCTCCATTAACCTCAATCCTCAATTCTGTCTCTTTGTCTCTAGTTAACATTACCTTGGATGTCTCTCATTTATCATATTATGAGCTGTCTTAAAAATGGTCCTTTCGCCGGGCGTGGTAGCGCACGCTTGTAATCCCTGCACTTGGGAGTCAGAGACAGGAGGATCACGCAGGTTCGAAGCCAGCCTCACTGGCTTAAGAGACCCTGTTTCCAAATAAAAGTATAAAATAGGTCTGGGAGTGTAGCCCGGAGGTAGAAGGGCTTTCATCCCCAGTACCACACACACACACACACACACACACACACACACACACACACCCCACAAATGGTCCCTTTCCAAAAAGTCTTTCCTCAGCAGTCCCATTTCTTGGAATCATGCTCTAGAGGATCTATCACTAAGCATTATAACATGTCCAACTTCAGAGAGCTCTTTCAATATCTTTGCTAGAAAGATACTGAAGTCCAGGAACTGAAGATAAGTGATTTGCCCAAGCCCTTGGCACAGCATATGACTGAGCTGGGTAAAGACTTAAATGTTCTCATTCACAAACTGTGACTTTCTCCATTTGCCTTCTGGTGGCTGAGACCTGTGGCTTGCGGCTTGGGTATGGCTTAAATATGTTCCCAGGGGTTTGCATGTTGGAGTCTTGGTGCCCAGAGAATAGGGAGATCTCTCCTTTCCCTCCTTCCCTCCCTCCCTCTCTACCTTCTTTTTTTCTTTTTTTTTCTGGATCGAACCCATAGGCATTCTATCTCTGAGCTACATCTCCAGGCCTTTTTATTTTTAACAGGGTCTTGCTAAGTTGCTGAGGCCAGTCTCAGACCTGTGATCCTCCTGTCTCAGCATCCTAAGAACTGGGTTACAGGCATATGCCATTATACCCAGAGAGGTAGTGGGATTTCTAAGAGGCGAGGCCTAGGGGGAGGTCCTTAGTTAACTGGGGCATACCATCAGGAGATTCTAGGACTCCAGTCTTTCTCGTCCTGGCTCTGAGGTTCTTTCTTGAAAAATAAAGTTAGCCTGGCCAGGTAAGGTGGTACACACCTGTAATCCCAGTGCTTGGGAAGCTGAGATGGAGGATCACAGGTTCAAGGCCAGCCTCAGCAACTTAGTGAGACCCTCAACAACTTAGTAAGATCCTGTTTCAAAATAAAAATTAAAAGTTCCTGGGAATATAGCTCTGAGGTAGAAAGCCACTGGGTTCAATCCCCAACACTAATAAATAAATAAAGTAAAAAAAAAATAGCCAGGCATGGTAGCACATGCTTATAATCCCAGTATTGGGGAGGTTGAGACAGGAGGATCACAGGTTCAAAGCCAGCCTCAGCAATTTAACAAGGCTCTTGACAACCTAGTGAGACCCTGTTTCCAAATAAGATATAAAGTCTGGCTGGGCTGTAGCTTAGAGGTAGAATGTCTCTGGGTTCAATCCCCAGTACCCAAAACAAAAACAAATAAAGTCAGCCTGCCTCCGGTATTTAATTATATTAACACAAGACAATGTTCTTATTTGTAGGTATTCAATGCATGGAACCACAGACTTTGGGGTTAGAAAGAATCTTACACAGTACTTTCCCACATATGACAGTCTCCTTTCTATACCACTACACTGAGTGTATTAGGAACGACATATGAATATCTAGAGAGTTTAGGAGCAGGAGTTGGTATGGTGGAGAAACATGGCCATGTTGCCATCTGCTGTCCAGCCACGTGACGTGGGCTTTGGGAGGTCACTCACTGGCTCACAGCTTCCTGGCACGGGACCATGCCCTGAAATTATCACACATAACTAGCCAGATGATTCAGGAGCCAAGGCTCTCTAGCTTTACTGTTTCCCTTAATCTTCAGAAAACACAGCCATCCACAAGAAACAATAGAGAAATAGAGCAAGACCTGCAAGTTAGAGATTCCTCCCCCTTTACATCCTGACCTCCTTATTTGTTTGCTGCAAGCTAAACAGGTCAGAAATAAAAATAGAGTTCCTGAATACACTTCACCCTAAACACAAATGTGGTGAACTCATGGTCAGACTTCTGGAAATAACTCTGAAAGTTTGATCCCAAGTGCAGTTTGGGTCTAAAGTGCACTGGGATTACAGGTGTGTACCACCTTGCCTGGCCAGGCTAACTTTATTTTACGGTGGACTTGGCCAGAGGGTGATGAAATAGTGGAACTTTTCTCTCAAATGCATTCTTCCCTTGGGCAAATCGAGAAAGACCTAACAAAAGTCCCAGTGAGCTCATGAAACAAAACAACGGCATCCACAGACTGGGCACCTGCTAAACAACAAGGGGGACTGTTTGGGTTTTTGTTATTTTGGGCTGTAATGGAAATTGAACTCAAGGCCTTGTGCTACATTCCCAGCCACTATTTTGACAGTCAGCTATCAGTCAGTCAAGAACCATAAGGCTTCAACTTCTTCCATACATTAGCCATTAGCCTCCATCATTCCATTTTCTTGGTGAACTCCTCTTTGAATCCCCCCTTGAGGCCCTGGGGTAGAGTGAAACACTCCATCACACATCTTTCTACGTACTTCTCATATGCTATCTCTGAAGCTACTTGTTTGTTTACAAAGCTTCCCATCTCTAGACTGAATTTATTGCCAGTCTTACCCATCTTTGTAGCTTTTGCATGTAGCAAAGTGCCTGGCACTAAGTAGGCCCTGAATAAGTGATAGCTGAACAGTGTGTGCATGAATAAATGAATGAGTGATCTGATACAAATAATCTTTCAACTCCCTCCCATCAGTCCAGCCTGTGATCATATTTAATATTACTGGTACTCAAACTCCATTATATAAGGGCAAGAGAGAAGGTAAGCTCATACTACAGGGTGTGTGTGTCTCCATGGAGACCACATAACTATGTAACACACACACACACATACACACACACACACATACACACACACACACACACACACACACACACACACATTCCCCTTTTAAAAGGAAATGTGGTTACTGATGGCACAGGTATGCCAACTCCTCTGTTCAGGTGGGTGAGCTCTAGGTAGGCTGAGTTAAGAACATTTGGAAAGCTGAACAAAGGTAGGTAAGAAGGAATGGGAGCAACTCTGCTCTTATGATTCCGTATCTGTATTTGCATCTATACAAATATCAGAGAAAAACAGTTTATATCTAAGTGTCCTATCAGAGAAAAACAGTTTATCTAAGGAACTGCTTTGTCATTGTCCTCTTTTCCTGAATATTTATTCTATTCCACTGACTAGAATATTTGAGGCTAGGGCAGCTCAAAATCAAGCTTACTTATTTGTTTCTTTATTTTATATGCTAGCTGCATAAACGGTTGTGACTGATTAAAATCTCTGAGCTCCCAGGAGAAAACAAAACTGCAGTCAAACTGCCCATAAACAAAGAACCCCTTCTGGGTTCAAATACAAAGATGTTCTTATTCATGGAGTGTCCACTTTTTTCTTCTGTCCTTTCAGACTAGAAGATCAAGGTCAAATAGCATAAAGGAAGCAACTGCACTAGATTTTTGTTACTATAACAAGTACCTAAGATAATCCATTTGTTATGGAAAAGGTTCGTTTGACTCACAGTGCTGGAGGTTTCAGTCCATGATTGGGTGGCCCCTTTGCTTTGGGCAAGGCAGTATGTCATGGGGGGAGCACCCCTCAGAGCAAAACTGATCACCTTGTGGCCCCAAAGAAAGAGAGAAAGAAGAGGAAGGGACCTGGATGCCACACCTCCATCCAAGCACTCCCTTTATGATTCACATCTGGAATGGCCCCCAAGAGCTCATGTATTGAAGGTTTGATTCCCAGTGCAGCAGTGCTCAGAGGGAGGCCCTTGGGAAGTGATTGGATCATGAGGGCTCTGACCTTTGTAGATACATTCATAATCCATAGATGGATTAATAATTTGATGGCATTCTTGGGGGGCGATGGAAAGTATAAGAGGTGGGCCCTAGTTCAAGGAAGTATGTCACTGGGATCCCTGAAAGGATGTATCTTGTCTCCAGTCCCTTCCCCCTCCCTGCTTCATGGCTGTCTTGGAGTGAGCACTTTTCCCTCTGCTATGCCCTTCTGCCATGATGTTCCTGCCTTGGAGCCAATTGCCCAAGGACTAAAACCTCTGAAGCTATGAGCCCAAACAAACCTTTCCTCTTAAGTGGTTTTACTTAGGCATTTTGTCCAAGGACAGAAGCTGACTAATATACCCCCAGTGGCCTAAAGGCCTCCCACTAGGTCCACCTCCTAAGGACTCCATCACCTCCCACGAATGCAAGCCCAGGAGCATTTGGGGAGACACTTATGACCCAAACTGTAGCAGTAAGGGTTTTCATATTAAAATCAACAGCCTCTTCCTAGGGAGACATAGGGCCTGGGAAGGCGAGTGACAAGGCCTAAAGCATTTTACATACCTGGGGTCAGCCTTGAGGCCCTCCTTGGAATCCCTCCACCCCTTCTTTTCTTGTGGTTGCCCCACCATGAAAAAGGTATCTCTGATTATAGGGAAGTCTTCTAGAAGGGCTCTCAGGCTATTGCAGTAGGCCATGATCTGACCCCGAAGAGCATAGTGAGACATGTGGTGGTTAAACCTGGAAATTAGAAGAAGAGATGATGTCCCAAAGAGGAACCCAAGTAATTCCATCCTTTACAGAAGTTTCAGAATCTACTTCCCTGGAGACTTTTCAAAGAGAATAGAGTATCTCTGTCAAAAAGAAATTTCCATCTAAGATTCTACCATATGATCCAGCTATACCTCTCCTGGGTATTTGGCCAAAGGGGTTGGAATCAGAGAACTACAAGAACATATGCACACCCATGTTCATAGCAGCACAATTCGTAATAGCCAAAATATGGAACCAACCTAGGTCTCCATCAACAGATGAATGGATTGCAAAATTATGGGAAATAATACACACAATGGAATTCTATTCAGCTATAAAGAAGAACAAAATCATGCCATTCACAAGAAGATGGAAAGATTTGGAGAAAATTATGTTAAATGAGATCAGCCAAGCACAGAAAGAGAAGGGACATATGTTTTCTCTAATATGCCCAAACTAGGGAGTAGTGGGGATACCAGAGGGACTCCAGATAATGGAGGGGAGACCTCAGGAAAGCTAGAATGGACGGATAGGATAGGAGAGGAAGAAGGCTGAGGCTGATTGATGGAGGCGCTCTACCGAGTATGTGTAAAAGTATGAATATAGCATGGTTAACCTGGACACTCATTGTTGGGAGGGGAGAAGGGGAACCGGGCGAGGAGAGAGGGCACCAACTACAGTCTAAATGTATACTATTTTCAATATGTTCCACATATAAATAAATAATTAAAAAAAATATATATATATATGTGAAATTTCCACCTAGGTCAAGCTGGAAGTGTTAACGTCTTCAAAGTGCTTCCTGCCCTTCACTCCCAATGTGCCTCTGCACGTGAGAGAACAGTTTAACTGGGTTTTATCCAGTAGGCCTGCGAATTATTTAAACACAAACCAACTGACGCATCGTCTGGATTTCTATGTCATACTGCTGGTGATTGCGCTCAGATCAAATCGGCACGTGTTGTTCACATGCACTATACTTACTTTTGACAATATTCAACTATAACATCCCTCTTGAGTTTTTCAATTTTGTCCTGTGATAAAAGAATAATAGTTCTTCTATTAGATAGCTATAAGGACTGCCCATCCTAGTACACATGTACCAATATATCGCTAACTTCAGGCAGGAAAAGGCCACATACTTGAGACATTCTTTCTGGGAGTAAACTCGTAGTGAGACACTCTTCTGTAGGTCTCGTCTATTCCCACACATTTTACTGAGTGTGCCAAGAATGTAAGGCCCTGAGCACTCTTTTCATGGGCCATTTCTCAGGGTTGTGTTTCCAGAGAGAAATCCTAAGGGATGAGGCAAAGTCTCTCTCTAGGAAAAAAAAGCAGGCTTGATATAAAAGAGGTGGGCCCCTCAAGTTCAGTGTTCCTCAACTGTGCACAAACCTACTGGGTGCCTGTTTGCTCTTCTGCATGGTCCCTGTGAGACTTGGGTAAAGGCAGCTAACACAAACATGAAGCTCATGTGGACTTTCCTGCTGTGGGTAGCAATGATTTTTGTCTCTAACCCAGGAGTCTTGTGTCTTCTGCTAATCCATGGAACAGTAACAGGTTAACTCATTAACCTGCGAGTAGGCTAAAATCCCAGACCCTGGCAAAACTGATCACTACAGTGCATGAACTCTTTCTGATAATGCACCATTATATTTTCCACTTAGTCTGTATCTTTCAAGAATTGCCTATTAGAAGGGGCCTTTGCCCCCATTATTGTTCATCAGTCATTTTAGGGCCTGGCCTCCAATCATATTCTGTTTGAAGAACTTGATTAGGCAAATTTAAGTTCTTCCTTTACAGGCACAAGTAAAGAGAAAGTCTAGAGATTGTGAACCTTATCGTTCTTCCGCCAGATAACTATGCATTAGCATAATCACTTCCTCATCAAAAATTAATGAATAAGGGCATTATATTCAAAAATTATGTGATGATTTTAACTGATTAAAGGTTTGAATTTTATAGTATTTTCCAACAGATTAGGCTAATATAAAAACACTTAAACAGGAACATGTCAGTAGTATATAGAAAACCAAGATAACAAATGACCAGATGGACAGAGCCCTCGCCCACCTTGCCTAGACTATTGACCCCTGTAGGTCACTCAGAAGTGGCATGTGCTGGAATGGGTCCATTTAGAAAGTGACAATATAAAATGTGGCCTTGGGAAAATGTATGTTTTTTGTTTTTTTGGTACTGGGGACTGAACTCAGAAGCACTCTACCTCCAAGTTAGACCTCTAGCTCCTTTTACCTCTCTTTCTCTCTCTCTCCGTGTGTGTGTGTGTGTGTGTGTGTGTGTGTGTGTGTGTGTGTGTGTGTTGAAACAGGGCCTTGGTAAGTACCAGGCGCTGGCCTTGAACCTGCCATCCTCCTGTCTCAGGCTACCAAGTCTTAGGATTATATGTGTGTACCCCCATGCCTGGCAAATGTATGTATTCTTAAAAACCCAATGTAAAATGCTTGAATTGATTATTTTTATTTCTTCTTAAATGTTCTTCTTTAGTTATTTAATATATTATCAATCGTCCTATCCAAATAGGTTGGAAGCAACAGATCCCAAGTTCAGAATTTTTATTCGCTCAAATATAAAAGGACCAGAACTGTAGGGAGCTCTTCTCTCTACACACTCACAGGTCTCTTGCTGCTGTCGGCCATGGTCTGTTTCCTGAGGAGGAAGGCATTCAGCATCATGTCCCGCAGTCCCACCTTTTCTAGTTGAATAGACACGAAGGCCTCCGGAGCCCTGAGTGAAGAGAGACATCTGAGCCCAGGGCAAGAGGTAAGCGGGTGTTTTGCGGGATAATAACACATGTGCTGTGCGCTGCAGCAGGAGGGCAGGTGGTTCTGGCTCCGTGGTACTCGTGTGCTTCATGTGTTTCTAAAAACTTGCTGTAGAGGCTGAGATGCCACCATGCTCCTCGAAGACACATCATGCCAAAAGCACACAGTGGCCGTTCCTCCTTAGTCCTCATCATCAGAGCCTGGGCCAGTGTGTCCACCTGGCTTCAACAGTGGGTGGGAATGTGTGCTCCCTAGGACCTCTTGACTGGACACACTAATCTTAAATCCCCATTCACTCACTGAGAATGTGGGCTGGAGGTGCTTGAGCTCAGGCCATGTGTGAGATGAACAGCATCCCGAGTAGTGGGGTTGCTTGGCCCATTATTATTTTTCATTCTAAATTTGCCAGAATTAAATTAGAGTGTCCTTGGTGTGCCCCCAATAAAACTCTGTGTGATCAGAGTAATCACAATTACTCCAGAATGTAAGTATCTTTTTTTCTCTGTCATGGTGAAAAGAGATTAAGATATAACAGGGCATCCCTGATAGACATACTTCTGTAAAGAACATGCCTCTCACACAATTCATTTTTCTATTACTCTGAATAATGGCTAAATCCTTGTTAGAATCGTGAGAGCAGTTCTGTGCTTCTCAATTTAAGATAGATATAAAATATTGGAGCAGCCTATAACTTCTTTCTTGAGAAGAAGAATTGGAAATATGTACAGAGAAAGAAGGAGTGAAGGAAGAGAAGAGAAAGAGAAAAGAGGAGAGGAAAAGAGAGGTAAGAAGAGGCTGAAATTAAGAACAACTGACTCTCCTACATGGACTGGAGTATATTGGAAGGAACTGAGCCTTCTCAGTTCTCATACAAGGTTTTCCTATAAGATTCTAAGGAAAATTAAAGCACATACTGGCTGCTCTGAGAGTTTAGGCTCCTTCAATTTCATAAGACTCCATTATTAATTGACTTAAAAGATGAAGCTTTGGTATTTTAAACAATCCTCCCACCAGGTACAGTACCTTTTGGAAGTTTGAAATCTTTCTGAAGAGTAAGTAAGGGTGTCTGGGACTCTTGGAGTTTGGGCTAGCAGCACTCTCTCTGTGTCATTCACAAGTCGAATCGAACTTATTCCACCATGCTGTTTTTGTTCCGCATTTACTTCCTAAAACATTGTAAACCAAAGTGATTTAAATTTGTTGCCTGTATAAGTCCTATAGTGCTGGCTGTAAAATTATCTCTCAACCGCAACTGACCCCAAACACGTGCAAATGCCGCCTATATGGGAAGAGGAGTGTACAAGAAAGAGAAGGGGAAGGGAAGAAAGAAAGACACCACTTTGCACAGTGAAAGGGTGAGGAACTAAGTCTGGGTATTTTCAAAATACGACGTAGTGGTCTAAAGTGCTCTGAGTTTCCCTCACATGATGTACTTAAACATATCAAAATCAATCACTAAGCCAAGCATGGGTAGGAAGGATGGGGAGGGAATGAGGTGGGGACAGGGTAAGGGCTAATTGGGTGATGTGAGCATATATGTCTCTACAAGTCTTTTATCCCATTAAGATGTATGACTACAATGTACCAATAAAAATTTAAAAATAAATATATAAGACAAAAAATAAAACATATATTTTTAAAAGTGCTCTGAGAAAAAGTCTCCCTTCTACAGAGTGCTTAGGTGAGTGTGCTGTGTCCAGTGGCCTCTCAAGAGATACTGCTGATGGGTAGAGTTCATAGGTACAAAGACTAGAAAGTTCCCTCAAGGAACCTGAGCAGATGGAGGTGGGCTGTTTATGCTGCCGTGCACAGTGCAGTTGTGAAGGAGGAAAAGAGGGAGGGAAGGAGGGAAGGATAAGGAGGGAGGGACGAGGGAGAGGAGAAGAAAAAAGTGAAATCAGTATCTTCCAGCTGAATATATCAGCTTTATTTAAAGGGCTTTCAGGGAATGATGGAAAGTAGCATTTTGTATTTTTCTAAATTACTAAGAGAAAAAGGTTAATTCTTCAAAGCAAAGGCCATTCTTCTTCAATGAAAGATTTAGGAGTTACTCATATCAGAATTAAAGGAGACAAGGAGAGTGAAGCAAAGGGGAAAAAGCCCTAGGTGGAGAATCTAAAGTTTCCAAACTTGTTTTTTCTGATGACCCTTGGAGTATCCCATTCTACTGGAAATAGGAACATATACCAGCTCAGAGAACTGGGGTCAGGGCCGTGAGTTGGGGGTAAGAGGAAAGAAAGGTCCTTGCTCTTCACCAGAGCCTGATGTAGATGCCTAGCTGTGACCTTCTCTCCCTTAACCTTTCAACAACCTGTTCCTCACTTAGAACAAAGCCTATCTCTCAGGGCTGGGAGAAGATTCCTTTAGTCTACATATTTTATCACTGAGGTTGCTAACAGCCTGGATCAGAGGAGCTGCTAAATCAAAACACTGACTCCAGGATCCCAATATCCCCCCTCTACACACACACACCAAAACAAACAAACAAACAAACAAACAAAACCAAACAAATTACTGTGTTATGTGCTAGATTGGTATTATAAATCTAGGGTTAAAAAGCTAAGTTGAGATTTTGCCCTCAAGGAACTTGGGCAACACAGCTAAAGCAGAGGCAGGTACCCTGTTAACTCTGCTGTGAGTCTAGTCAGGGGAAGGAGGAATTGGGGCTTCCTAGAAGTTGACATCTGAGCTAAATTAGAAGGATAGTAAGAATTAACTCAGATTGACATGCTTCTCCTCTGCCACATGACTTTTCCCATTTCATTGCTGTTGCACAGAATTTTAATAAATGGGTTTCAGTCATGTTTCAGTGTTTTTTTTTTTTTTTTGGAAGGAGGAGTGAAACGGGGTGTGGAGGGTGCCATAGAAAGCAAAGATCATAGCCTGTCATGGTGGTGAATGCCATCTGCAAGTTGGCCACACCCAGCCTTCTTTATCATCCTCCACTGCTTCCTTTTTCCCAGTTCCTTTCTACAATGTGTCCCTCCCTCCAATCCCCCTTCTCCTTCTCCTTCTCCTTCTCCTTCTCCTTCTCCTTCTCCTTCTCATCCTCATCCTCATCCTCATCCTCCTTCTTTCCCTTCTCCTCCTCCTCCTCCTCCTCCTCCTCCTCCTCCTCCTCCTCCTCCTCCTCCTCCTTCTTCTTCTTCTTCTTCTTCTTCTTCTTCTTCTTCTTCTTCTTCTTCTTCTTCTTCTTCTCTCTCTCTCTCTCTCTGAAATTGAACTCCAGAATTATTTCATTATTTTATTTTGAAACAAATTACCATATACTTACACTAGCTTCAAACCTTCTATCTTCCTGTCTCAGCCTCCCAAGCACTAGGATTACTAGCATGCATCACTGAGTCAGGCTCTCTTTCTATTTATTAATCCTCCCACTCCCTCAAATTTCTTCCTCAATTCTGACCAAACTTCTTGAAGAACTGCTATGAACTGAATGTTTATGTTCCTTTAAAGCTCCTATGTTGAAGTTTTAACCCCCAGTGCATTGCACCCCCCCCTTCCAAGCTGTTCTGCTGTCTGCAACTATGGACTAGAATGTATTTCCTAGAATGCTGTATAAATAATGTCATACAGTACACACTCGTTTTTGTCCGGCTTCATCCACATTTCTGTAGCTATCAAGAGTTTATTCAATATTGCTGAGTAGTATTCCATTGTATGGATATGCCACAGTTTGTTTATCCACTCACTTGTTCGTGGACATTTGAGTTATTTCCAGTTCTGGACTATTATAAATAATATGCTATGAATATTTGGGTACAATAGTTTTGTATGAACACATGCACTCATTTCTTATTGTTAAGTGCCTGGGAACAGAATGCCTGAATCATATGGTAAATTTATATGTAATTTTTAAAGAAATTGCCAAATAATCTTTCAAGAGGATGTACCATTTTTCCATTCCCACCATCAATGTACAAGAATTCTAGAGCATCCATATCCTCGCCCAAACAAGACGGTCAGTCTTTAAGTTTTAACCATTGTAACGGGTGTGCAGTGGTTTCTCAATGGGATCTTAATTTTCATTCCTCTAAAGACTAATGGTGTGGAAGGAATAAGTCACATCAGATTGCTAATCAGTGTCAGGAAGTCGTTGCTGACTCTAGTGAGAGACGGGTGTGGTGGGGGAGGAAGCTCAAGTACAGTGAACAGGGTGATAATGTGAAGACAGGGAGTCAAAGACTATCTTTTGAGTAAACAGGAATGAGAAGAGAAGGTCACAATTAGGATACTGGCCAGAGAGGCACACAGGATTTAGTTAAACTTTCTAGAGAGACTGGAAACAGTTTAGCCTGCCCACAAGTAGAAAGTAGAAAGTGCCCAAAAGTGGAAAGAGGAAACAGACTTGTTTAGTCAACAAGTGTCGACAAAATTGTGGAGACATCAAAACTCTCACATATTGCTGATGGAAATTTAAAATGGCACAGCCACTGGAGAAAAAAAGCTTGGCAGCTCCTTCAAATGTGAAAGAGAAAGTCACCAAAAAAAAAAAAAAAAATCTAGTGATTCCATTTCTAGGTGTAGAGCTCAGAAAATTGAAAACACGTGTTTCACAAAAGCCTGTATGTGCATTAATTCTAAAAGCTCAAAAGTGAAAACAACCTAGCATTCGCCAAATTGATGGATGGGTAAGCAAAATTTGGTATCAGCCATATCATGGGATATTACTCAGAAATAAGAAGGAATGGAGTCCTGGCGTATGCTGTGACGTAGATGGACTTGGAAACATTAGGCCAAGTGAAAAGAGCCAAACACAAAGGCCACGCATTGTAAGCTTGGTTCCATTTATGTGAAATGTCAAGATAGGTAGATCTAGAGACAGGAAGTAGGTTGGTGGTCGCTAGGGACCGAGGGAGTGAATAATGAGTAAAGGGTTTCTCTTGGGAGTTATAAATGTATTTGGGAATTAGGTAATGGTTATGGGTATATGCCCACATGAATATACTAAAAACCACTCAATTAGATACTTTAAATGGATACTTTATTTATTTATTTATTTATTTATTTATTTATTTACTTATTTTGGTGGTGCTGGGGTAGAACCCAGAGGCTTACTACCCAAGTACTGGGATTACAGGTGTGTGCCACCACACCTAGATTATACATTGATTTTGGTACTGGGGATGTAACCCAGAAGCATTCTACCTCTGAGCTACACCCTCAGTTCTATTTTGTTTTGTTTTCTTTTTTTTTTTTTTTTTTTTGGGTGGTACTGGGGGTGGAACCCAGAAGTTTTCTACCTCCGGGCTATACTTCCAGACCTTTTTTATATTTTATTTGGAAACAGGGTCTCACTACGTTGCTGAGAGCCTCACTAAGTAGCTGAGGCTGGCTTTGAACCTGTGCAATCCTCCTGTCTCAGCCTCCCAAGCATGGGGATTACAAGCATGCACCACCACGCCCGGCTAAATGGATAAAATTTATGTTTCATGAATTATATCTCAGTAACAACAGCAGCAACAACAACAACAACAAAAAGCCAGGTGTGCTAGTGCATGCCTGTAATCCCAGTACTTAGGAGGCTGAGAAAGATCTCAGGTTTGTAGCCAGCCTCAGCTACTTTAGCGAGGCTCTCAGCAACTTAGTGAGACCCTGTTTCTAAATAAAAAATAAAGTAAGGCTGGGGGTATATCTATGAGGTAGAATGTCCCTGGGTTCAATCCCCAGCACAACCATAACAAATAAACAAAACAAAACAAAAATCAATAACCAAACAAACAAATAAAAGCTCACAAAAAAACCCTCAGTGTGCATATATGGAAGTTTTTCTGAAAAAAAGAAGGATCAAATGTGTCTTTATACTATTGCAAAAAGAATGACAAGAAAAATAAATCAGAAAATAATAAAATCATTTCTCAACAAAAGGTTATGGCTTAAAAATAGAAGATTTTCTGCTGAAGAGTCTAGCCAGTTAATATCATAGAGTTATGTACAAAGGCAAAATTCTTAGCATATTGCTAAAAATTAAGAATCTCAGTGAGAATTTAGATTTCACACTGATTGACAAATAGGAAAGAAAGAAGGAAAAGGAAGTTAAAAGACAGTGTTTTATGCTACACATCTTTTGGTTTCCCTCCGTGGTTCCCGGTTCACAACTAACGGAGTCTTTCTTATTTTCTGAGCATCTAGAACAATGTTGAAGAGCTTTAGGCCTCAAAATCAAACTCTTTCAGACCTTTCACCAGTTCCTTTTTCTCCCCAAGGCAGGACAGAGAAACTTTTCTCTTCCCTGGGGCAGGTCATGGAAGCTATAATCTTGAGTTCACTGACCCAGCTTCTCTGATACAGTGTCTGATAGTGGATGCTAAGACCCCATTTCCAGTGCCTCGCCCATGAAGAAGGAACGCTGAAGAATCTGGGCAGACAGGCCTGTCTGGGTGTCCTCATGTAGTCTGTTAAAACTACTGAATCAGGCCTTTTCTGTCCCATCACATTTTGACCCAGTGGTCCATGCTTCCATGCCTGTGCAATCAAGCCCCTTCCAGACCTCGCCCTGGGTGTCCATTGTATGGCTGCTTATTTTTACCCTTTTAAGTTCCCTTTATAATAAATCAATAAACATAGAGTTTCCCCAAGTTCTGTAAACAGCTCTGGCAAATTAATTGAACCTAAAGAGGGAGTCCTGGGAACCCCAATTTACAGTCAGTCAGAAGTTCCCGAGGTCCAGTCTTGTAACTAGGTCGGGAACAGGGGCAGTCTCGAGGTCTGAGCTCCCAATCTGTAGGATCTAGTACTGTATCTAGGTAGATGGTGTCAAAATTGAATTGGAGGATGCCCAGCTTGTGTTCTCTGCAGAATTAATTGCTGGCTCTTTGGTGGGGAGAAGAAATCCCCACACCTTTTGGGGTCACAGACATGATTGGTGTTTGAGTGTATTAGTAGGAGAAACTGAGTCTAAGCTTTTTTTCCTACACAGATAGGAAAGAGGAAGAAAAAGAAGGGAGGGGGGAAAGCTATAAAGAAGAAAAGAAGAGACAGGAAAGAAGAGGGGGAGAAAGGAAGGGGCAGGTGACATTGGCTGGGAGTGGGGTGCAGGCTAACCTTGACATCCTTGGGACCGCCCACCCGAGGGGCGTGGTAGAAGGCCGCCTGCTGAACAGCCACCATCAGAGCGTTCTTCTGAGCAGCCTGGCAGGCAAGGGTCACTTGCATGTTCTCCACTCCTGAGTGGAGCAAGAGCTACAGGAAGAAAACACGTTAGGAGTTGCTCCCTTAAAGAAAGAGGTGACACTGAGGTTGAGATCATCACTTATTCAACAGGTAGACACATATATGAATTTAAGTGCAAGGTGGGCTGCGAGCCTTGCTACTCAGCCATTAGATGGAACTTGGTCTCTCCACAAGCAGCTATTCATCCTAGCAAGGCTGGCTCCAGGACTGATTTCTCTGCAGCTGGACACCATGAAGGCTCCCAATGATCAGGAAAGGGTGGGTAGGTTCTACATGGACTCGAGGATGGACTCTTGTAAGCCAAGGTTAGGTCAATATTGAAACAAAAATTACACACATAAGCCAAGCATGGTGGCATATGCTTGTAATCCCAGGGCTTGGGAGGCTGAGACAGGAGGATCACAGGTTCAAGGCCAGCTTCAACAACTTAGATCCTGTTTTTAAAATAAAAAACAAAAAGGCCTGTAGGTTGGAGGTAGAATGTCCCTGGGTTCAATTTCCAGTACCACCAAAATAAACAAATAATCCCACAGAGAGAAGAAAAGAAATCTGAGTGGCAGAGGAAAAAAAAACAGCATTAGGGCTAAAAAAGATCAGATTTTAAAAATTTGTATATTTTGCCGGGTGTGGTGGCGCACGCTTGTATTCCCTGTGCTTGGGAGGTGGAGACAGGAGGATCGTGCAGGTTCGAACTCAACCATGCTGGCTTAAGAGATCCTGTTTCCAAATAAAAAAGTATAAACATAGGCCTGGGAGTGTAACCCAGAGGTAGAAGGGTTTCCAGGAATCCCAGTACCACACACACACAAAAAAACTGTATATTTTAAAAGCCTGATGCAAACTTGGTTCACCACACATGCTTCTTTGTTTTTTCTAACAGAAATTCTTACACCTGGCCTGACAGTTTCTGTGCAAGCCAGGCCAACATGCACATCATTACCGATGAAGTGAAGCTCTTCTTAGAAAGCCAAATTTATATGAAGTAAATACGTATTTAAAAAAACACAAGAGCCACTTGCTTTATTTTACTTTAGTTTCTTCTTAAAAAAAAAAAAAACTTACCTTAAGGATGGCTTCTTTCGTATAAAAACTAAATTTGCCAACTTGGTTCTCGTCCAGCTCAGAGATGGCTAAGACAAGAGCAGCCGGGGAATATCTGGGGGAAGAAGTAGGAGGGGACACGGGTCAGGGTCGAGCCATCTGGGGACACTTTCATTCCAGCCCTTGCATCGCAGGAGAGAGATGCCCATTCTGATGGACAGAATGGCATGTGATCAGGTCTGGAACATCAGTAGTAAGAGCCACTGAAAGCTTGGTGGGGTTTTTTGTTTGTTTGTTTTGTTGGCTTTTTTTGTAGTACTGGAGATTGAACCCAGGGGCATTCTACCTCCAAGCTACATCCCAGCCCTATTTTTATTTTTTATTTTGAAATAGGTTCTCACAAAGTTGCAGAGGGCATAAATAGCTGAGGCTGGCCATGAACCTGTGATCCTCCTGTCTCAGCCTCCCAAGTACTGGGATTATAAGCATGCACCATCACGCCTGGCTCACTGAAAGTTTTATACAAGACAATATATGTATCTCCAGACTGGAAGGGCTCTTGAGTATTTTCTGTTCTTATCAGATTTGATCTCTCTTTGGCTGTGGTGACTGCTCCATACTGTTTGAAATTCTTATGTCATTTATTTATTTATTTATTTATTTATGCTGTATAGGGATTGAGCCCAGGGGCATTCTACCTCTGAGCTACATCACCAGGCCTATTTTATTTTTTTATTTTGAAACAGGGCCTCACTACTTGCTGAGGCTATCCTCGAACTTGTAGTCCTCTTATCTCAGCCTCCTAAGTACTGGAATTACAGGTGTGCACCACCCACCTAGCTTCCTTTTACACTTTTGACCATACCTGTTCAGCATCCCTCACTGATCTCCCCCCTTGTAGCACCCTCTAAATGTTGTCTAATTCTCACTCTCTCTCACGGTATTAAATATATATATATATATATATATATATATATATATATATATATATATATATATATTTGCAGTATTAGGGATGGAACCCAGGGGCATTCTATCTCTGAGCTACACTCCCAGCCCAATTTTTTTATTCTCACTGAGATGCAAAGGCCTCACTAGTAGCTGTCCACAAACCGGGATCCTCCTGTCTCAGCCTCCCAAATGCTGGAATTACAAGCATGCACCATCACGCCTGGCTTAATAATCATTTAAATATACTTTTCAGCCACATTGCCACCTTGGGACACATTCCTTTATAATGATGAGACTTTGTCAAGTAATATAATCTTTGTCAACCTTGGTTTCTTCATCTATAAATGGGGATATTGTCCACCTTATAGGGTTATATCAAATACAAATGTGTGTGTGTGTGTGTGTGTGTGTGTGTGCGTGTGCGTGTGTGTTACTGGGGATTGAACTCAGGGGCATTCTATCCCTGAGCTATACTCCCAGTCCTACTTAATTTTTATTTTGAAACAGGGTCTCATTAAGTGTTAAGGGCCTTGCTAATTTTCTGAGCCTGACCTTGAACCTGATCCTTCTATCTCAGTCTTCCAAGTACTGGGATTACAGGTGTGCGCCACTATGCCTGGCATAAATGTGTTTTTAGAAGCCACTATACTCAACTTTGGTGTGTGCTGTTGCTACAGCGGCCCTCCAAGGTGGCTATGTACACAAAATTAACATACATAAAATAGATACAAACTCAAGACACAAGTTTTCTAGATGATTAAACCTTCCCCTAGTAATTCTGAAGGCTCCCTGTGTCTGGGTCATCACTGGAGAGACTGATCACCACTTGACCAGGACCAGAGTGTTCAGACCAGAGTGTTCAAGCAGTTTGTGCAGATTGGTGGGTTCCAGATGAACAAAAATCTGCACTATTTTCTCTGCAGTGTAAACACCAGCTTGAGAAGAATATCCTTGAAGGAGAGTATATAGCTGAACTCTAGACATTTTTTTTCCAGTTGGAGACCTAGCCTCCTCTGAGGCCTGATCATGCTTTCTGTCTTGGCTTCCATAACAGAGCTCCATCTTTACACTAAATTCTGGTTTGGAATTAGCTAGTGTGACAGGATGGAGCAGGGGTTTTTGCCTCCAGAGGATTACTTGGTAGTATCCGGAGACATCTTCAAACATCAGGAACAGCCAAGGGGTTAGGAGTCAGAGGGGAGGGGAGAGCTCGTGGGGGTTACTACTGGCATCTACTGGACAGAAATCAGAAATGCTGCTAAGTAACTAAGACACACAGGACAGCCTCCTCCCTGGAAGAAGATTAATCCAGCCCTAAATTTCCATTGTGCCTCGGCTGAGAGACCTGGGGATTCTGTCTTCTACCATCCTAATCCATTTCATTCCAGTCACCCACTGAGGAGCCCTCCGGCATGTTAGCATATCAGTTATAATGTGAGCAGTGATTCATGCTCGCAAAACAAGAGCAACTTCCCTTCCTTGGGGTCCCCTTTGCCCTCCATAGAGTGGAGCCAGTACTAGGAATCTTCAAAGACAGAGAAGGGGCCCTGGGGGAAAGGACAGATAGTAGAGAAAGAGAGAAGAAAGCCTCTGAATAACGAAAAAGAAAGACTCCTTCCTCTAGCTGAGGAAGTCTGTAGCTTTGTGGTCTGTAGCTGAGAAAGAGTGTTTCCTTTCTGGCAATGGGCTGCCCATCTGGGTCATGAAAAAGAGGTCTCACTGGTTGGAGTTGGTTTCTCTTAACTACCTCAGCTGAAATACTGCTTACATATTAGATTTGTCCACTGTGTTATAGTTTCAAGAAAAGTACCTCTCAGGAAACTTAGGTAACAGCCGGGTGTGGTGGAGCACCCTTGTGATTCCAGTACTTGGGAGGCTGAAGCAGGAGGATTGTAGGTTTAAGGCCAACCTCGGCAATTTAGCAAGATCTTGTTTCAAAATAAATAATAGAAAATGGGGCTGGGGGTGTAGCTTGGAAGTAGAATACTTCTGAGTTCAATCCCCAGTGCCAAAAAAAAAAAAAAAAAAAATGGAAGGAAGGATGGAAGGAAACAAGGAAGGGGCATCATAGCAGATAGAATATAAGAAGAGAATTTAGAAGTGCAATTACACTTGTGTGTCTACTGGTGAGAGAATTATTTTCACTGTTTGTTTATTCAGCGCTGTCACTGTGACCTCCAGAGGCTCACCTGTCAACCCGGCCACTGTCCTCCAGCAGAGAAGTGATAAAGACAGAAGGGGGCTGGTCTGCCTTGTCCTTGAGTGATGCAAATTCAAAGTGCACAGGCCTCAGGTACAAATGGTAATCTTCAAAACCCATCTCCCGTGCCAATTCCTTATAGAGCCTAAGAGAAAAAGAAAGAACAGTCCCTCCTGAAAGGAAAGTAAGTGGGTAAGGAAACCAGAATGTCTGCCTAAGTACAGAAGCCAAAGTCAAGCAAGAGTAGACCTGTTAGCCCCGTGTCTGTGCTGTGCTCTCCTGGTTGCAGTGTGACAGACAGGGGAGAACAGTTAGGTAGGAGATGCCCTTGGGCGCTTCCTCGATCTTGTTTCTGCGGGCTGGCATTCGTCCTCAGCGCCCTCATGAGCTCACCGGCGTTGCCCTCTGTACAACAGTTGCCATTTTCTCCCAGAGCTCTTCACAGCTGCCTCCCGCACCCTCCTCGCAGACCAGCTTTGTTCTCCTGGATCCACGGTCTCCGTGCTCCTGCCTCATGACCCCTCTTTCTCAGAATCTATGGGTTTTTCCCCCTCCTTAGTTTCAAATGCTGGTGTTTCCTTGATTTCCAGACCTGGTCTTCTCCTCATCTACTGAATCTCCTCCTTGAGGAGTCTGTCTAACCCCAGGACCTAGAGACACTGCCATCTAAGAGTCTGTAAGCCTTGCCTCTGTCCTGGCTCAGCACTGAGCTCCGGTCCCCCATTTCCATGTCTGGCAGTGTGACCCCATTCAGACATCCCTCTGGCACCTCAGTCCACAATGCCCCCGCCCCCGCACATGCTGTTTTAATATATTTCTCATCTTGAGAAGTTGATGCATTAAGGTTGGAGCTCAGTCGGTATTATATTAGTTTGCTAGACTTGCTGTAACAAAATATCACAGAAACACACACAGTGTTCAGTGGCTTAAACAGCAGCCATGGATTGCCTCAGTTTGGGGGCTCAGGTGTGGGAGAGTGGGTTGTTTCTCTGGATCTGAGCAAAGGAGCCATTCTAGGCCTCGTTTCTTGGCTTGTGGGCCGCCGTCACCTCCCTGAGCCCTCACACAGGTTTCCCTCTGTGTGTGTCTGTTAGATTTCCTCTTATAAGGACACCAGTCGTACTAGATGAGGGCCTGTCCTAATAACCTCAGTTTAACTTGATGACATCTTGAAAAGACCCTGGCTTCAGATAAGGCTCCGTTCTGCCTGAGGTACTGGGGATTCCTTCTTGAACACATCAATTTTGGAGGGACACATTCAATCCATAATGGCTCTTCTTCTATGAAGCTTTCCCT
Source organism: Muscardinus avellanarius (assembly GCF_963383645.1). Taxonomy (NCBI): domain Eukaryota; kingdom Metazoa; phylum Chordata; class Mammalia; order Rodentia; family Gliridae; genus Muscardinus; species Muscardinus avellanarius. Next base: position 63,313,891 of record NC_137794.1, on the reverse strand, counting down.
GATCTACTTAGAATAAAATTTTCCATTTGCTGTGCTCCCATGGTATTTTTTTGGATGGGTAGAATATCATTATTATGCTACATTGTGAGTAATTTCACATCACCGGCTCCTGAGGGCCAGGACCATAAATCACAGAGAAGCAGTGTCAGAGAGGTGATAATACCTTGACTTCTAATTATGTGATCTCAGGCAAATTACTTTTCTGAGCCTCTATTTCCTTGCTGATGAAGTTGTAACTACCTCATAAGGATACTCTGAGAATGAAATAAAATAATACACAATACACATAAAGTCCCCAGCGAAGACCCTGGCCACAGCAGTCCCCAGCAATAGTTGGTAGATGACTGGACTTGCTATGTCCACAGGGTCTCTCATGGGGACCAGAACACAGCAGCACTCAGACACGTTTGCAACAACCTCTCCAGGTCCATCTTTTTCCTGCTAATGGAACATTTCCACTTCATGTCTTACTGTCATGCTTATAATTAAAACTGAGCTCAGTTGTCTCTCTTGTCTCCTACCTGCAGACACACACACACACACACACACACACACACACACACACACACACGCCTCTGTCCTACCTGGATGCTGCTACTGACTTATGTCTCTTCTTTTCTAGGGCCCCTTCCACTCAGCTTCATTATATTCAAGAGCAAAATCAGCCAGTATTCCCAAAGGGCCTGGTGTGGCATAGGCCCCACACCAGGTGTTTCGGTTGGAACGTGTCTCCGGAATTCATGTGTTGGAAACTTAATCCTCAACAACAAGTGTTGAGAGGTGGGACCTCTAAGACGTGCCTAGGTCACGAGGGCTCTGCTGTGATGAGGGAGTGAGTAGCTTAGTCCTGTGGGAGAGGGTTCCTGATAGAAGAAGGAGTGTGGCACCCTGTGTCTTTCCCTCTCCCTCCTCCTCTCCCTCTTGCGCTTGCCTTTCTGCCTTCTGCTGCAGGATGATACAGCAAGAAGGACCTTACCAAATGCAGGATCCTCGACCTTGGACTTTCCAGCCTCCAGAACGGTAAGAAACAAACCTCTGTTCTTTATAAATTACCCAGTCTCAAGTTTTCTGTTACAGCAACACAAAACAGATTAAGACACCAGGGAATGGGATAATGATAAATAACCTGGACAGGGCTTTTGCGTTCAGGGAATTCATGGCGGCAGGAAAACAAATAAACCAGTAGTAAGCATGTAATTAAAAGGACAGGTGCAGGTGCTCAATGGAGAGAAAGGCTGGGTGCCACGGGGAGGACCAGCCTGGTTGAGGGGTCAGAGTGGCACCAGGGAGGCTTAGAGGGAAGGGGAAGCAGAAGAGCACAGTGACCAGTTTGGCCAGTTAGAAAGCTGAGTCTGGGCAAGGGCTGCCAGAGGCAGGAGACCCGGGGACCGTTACTGGTTTCCCTTGACTTGTCACAAAGCTCATCTTCTGCTTGGCTCCGTGGTCCCTACTCACCTGGCCAGGTGTGCGCTCTCCACACTCATGGCGATCAGCCGGTGGCGGAGGGTCAAGAGTTCCAGAAGTTTGGAAAATGTCTCCAGGAGCAGTGTGTGAGAATCCTGGCCTCGTTCCTGTCCTTCCTCCGCTGCAGACTTGAGCGCAAGCAGGCCTATCTCCACCACGAGAGAGGGGTCTCCCATCACCTTGGCTGAGAACAGCTGAAAGAAAAGAACAAAGCACTTTTCAAAACATGAAAAAAGAGGCCTCACATATTAAAACAACAACAAAACAAACAAAAACAAAAGAACTGAGCCGGGCATAGTAGTGCATGTGTGAAATTCCAGTACTTGGGAGGCTGAGACAGGAGGATCACAGGTTTGAGGCCAGCCTCAGAAACTTAATGAGACACTCAGCAATTAGTGGAGGCGCTGTCTCAAAACAAACAAACAAACAAACAAACAAACAAAAAACACAAAAACACAAAAAAACAAAAAAACAAAAAAAACCAGGGCCAAGGGTGAAGCTGAGAGGTAGAACATCCCCTGGATTCAATCCTTAGTACCACAGCCCTCAAAAAACACCTCTCAATGTTGGTGGCAGACTCTGGATCCAGATTTCCTGGACTCAAGTCTTAGCTCTGACATAAACTCAGATTTCAAGCAATTTACTCAATTTTGCTTTTCTCAGTTTCCTCATCTGTAAAGTACGGATAAAGACAATAACAATCTCTACTAGATACTAACAGAGAATAGCTACCTCGTAGGCTTTTTGAGAGAGCGGAGTGAACATGTGCAAAAGCCTTCGCTGTTGTCATTGTTACAAATCTCTGCAGTCTAAATAAAGAACAAAAATGACAAAAGTAATCTAAATAGAAGGCCCAAAGCAGGGCATGGTGGCACACACCTGCAATCCCAGCACTTGGGAGGCTGACTGGAGAACCTGAGACAGGCTCAAGGCCAGCCCCAGAAACTTTAGCAAGACTGTTTCAAAGGAAAAGAAATTTTAAAAAATGAAGGTCTGAGTGTAGCTTAGAGGAAAAATGCCCGTGTTTCATCTCTAGTATGAAGGAGGAGGAAGAGGAAGAAGAAGGAGGAAGAAGATTCAGAAAAGGAAGAGGAGGAGGAGGAAGAGGAGGAGGAGGAAGAAGAGGAGGAGGGAGGGAGAAGAAGAAAAACAGGAAAAAATGTCAGGCATGGTGGTGTGTGCCTATAATCCCAGTACTTGAGAGGCTGAAACAAGAGGATCACAGGTTTAAGGCTGGCCTCGGCAACTTAGACCCCGTTTCAAAATAAAAATAATCAGACTGAGGGTATATCTCAGAGGTGGAATATCCTTAGATTCAATCCGTAGTCCCTCTCTTTCCACCCCACATACACATAAAAAAGGAATAAAATGACAAATATAAAACATCTGGAGGAATATTTTCTTTCTGCATTTGGGAAGATAGGAGAAATCACAAAGGAAATTAGCAACAGGTTTGACTATATGGAAATAAGAGGAAAATATATGCAGAAAATACGATAAACAAAAAGGCTAAAAAGTTTTTGTTTAAAAAAACCTCATGTACGTCAATTGGAATAACATTAGGATTCTAACTGATAAAGGAATAAAGAGAAAAAACAGAAATGCCACAAAAATTATATCTAGTAACAGAACATTTTGCAAGAATCATCTCAATATACAGAAAGAAAATGTAAATTAAGGGCACAATGCCACCTTTTATGTGAGCATGTGCATAGGCAAACACATTACGTACTTTCACCTATGACTATACTGCCTGTTATAGCACATCTGGTGAATATATATTTTTGGTGGCTATATAAGTTGGCACAAATATTTTGGAAAGCAATATTCCAGTGTGTACCCAAAGATTTAAATTTCATTTCAGCAATTCTACTGCCAAGAATCTATCAATCTATCACAATATAGAAAAACCTATAAACATAAAGGTGTACCATTAGCATTTTAATTCATTCATTCATTTTTGTGGTACTGGAGATTGAGCCCAAGGGCATTCTACCTTTGAGCTATACCCTCAGCCCTATTTAAAATTTTCTTTTTAAAAATTGGAAACAGTATGTCACTAAGTTGCTGAGGCTGGCTTTAAGCCTGTGCTTCTCCTGTCTCAGCCTCCCAAGTACTAGGATTACAGGTGCACCACCACACCCGGCTAGGATTTTTAATATGATGAAAAACCCCACTGCCAACATCATATTAAATGGGGAAAAACTTCAAGAATTCCCCCTAAAAACAGGAACGAGACAAGGATGTCCATTATCATCACTTCTCTTCAATATAGTACTAGAGACTCTAGCCAGAGCAATAAGACAAGACAAGGAAATCAAAGGAGTACAAATAGGAAAAAGAAGAACTCAAACTTTCACTATTTGCAGATGACATGATATTATATTTAGAAGACCCAACAAACTCAACCAAAAGGCTTATAGAACTGATCAACAAATTCAGCAAAGTGTCTGGATACAAAATCAATCTTAAAAAATCAGAAGCTTTTCTGTATACCAACTATAAATCCACTAAAAAAAAATTCTGAAAACACTTCCACTCAGGATCTCCCACAAAAAATAAAATATTTAGAAATAAACTTAACCAAGGAGGTAAAAGATCTCTACAAAGAAAATTATAAAACATTGATAAAAGAAATCAAAGAAGATCTTAGAAGATGGAAAGATCTTTCATGTTCATGGATTGGCAGAATAAATATCATTAAAATGGCCATCATTCCAAAAGTGATCTACAGATTCAACACAATGCCCATTAAACTAGCCAAGATCATTCCTCACAGACATAGATAAATCAGCCCTTAAATTTATTTGGGAGACGCGGCAGCAGCACCATACTGCCGGCGGCACCGGCGAATTCACGGGACGGCTACAGCAAGCCGAGGTGAGCCACTGCGGAACAGCCAAGCGGGATTTCTCCACGCAGAGAGCATCTAAAGCTCCCAGTGGCCGAGCTCAGCACACGCTGCAGGGATTCAGAGTGGAAATCAAAACCAAGAAGAAAAACACCAGCCCCACAGCCGAGGGCGTAGCAGCGAGCCATATTGCCACCGGCGGCAGGAGCACCGAATTCAGCGAGGCCAGTACAGCTACATCTGCGTACTCAAGAACAGTGAGTCAAATTGCGGGCCACAGAGGAGCAATCCCAGTACTGTACTCCCTGGGACTTGACCCAGTGGGGGAGGGGCGGTGACAGAGATATCACACCATAGGAGAACGTGCAACCTGGCACCCCCCACAGTCTAAAGCAGCCTCTATCGACTCTCTGGGTCGGAGACTCTGTGATAAAACCCAGTAAAGGAGTAGTGGGGTCTGAGATACTACTGACTCGAGATCCAGAACACCTTAAGTGAAGTCATAGTGACCCAAGGGAAGAACCCAGAGAAGGCACAAACATCCGAAATCATGGGAAAGAGGAATAATACTGGAGCAATAAATGCCCACAACCCCACAACATCAGAACCCGATAAAACAGAAAATCAGAGATTTCTAGAAGATCAAATCAGGAAAATAACTGTAGAAATAATAGAGGTGCTTCGAAAAGAACTCAGAGAGAGCCAAAAAGAGATAAAGGATGCAATTAATGAAGTAAAGGCCTCAATTCAAAGCACAAACAACCGATTAGACCACATGGAGAACAGAATCTCGCTCTTAGAAGATGATCATTCCAAAAATGAACGCATAGTTTCTAATCTAGAAAAAAATATCCGACAGCAGGAATCTGATATTGAAGAAATATGGGTCCATTTTAAGAGAGCTAACCTAAGAATATTTGGAATAGAGGAGGGAAAAGAAAGTGAAACCAAAGGGATCAACAATCTCTTCCAGGAAGTAATAGCAGAAAATTTTCCAGACATAGAGCAAGAGGTTGATACACAGGTCCAGGAAACTTATAGAACTCCCTTTAGACAGGATCGGAGAAGAGGATCCCCACGCCACATAATTGTCAAAATGACCAATGTGGAAGCCAAGCAGAGAATCTTAAAGGCAACAAAAGCAAAGGGCCAAGTGACATTCAGAGACAAGCCAATTAGAATCACTCCAGACTTCCCAAACCAAGTTATGAGAGCCAGAAGGGCTTGGCGTAACATATTCCAAACTCTAAAAGAAAACAACTTCCAGCCAAAAATTTCCTACCCAGCAAAACTTTCTATCAAATTAGATGGAGAAATAAGAAGCTTCCATGACAAACAGAAACTGAAGGAATTTATATCTTCAAAACCAGCACTAGAGAAAATACTCAAAGAGATTAACTACAAAGAAGAAATAGGTAACACACTCCAGAACTAGAGAAACAAGATTTTCCATCCAACAGACAACTAAGATTGGTTATCTGTGGAGATTCATTATTTATGTTAGTCTGTTACCTATCTCTAAAGGGTATTGTTTGCCTTTATTGTTGTTAATTTCTAGGATTTCTAGTTGGAATATTAATATACCTTCAGATATAGCATTTGGAAATATTTTATCCCATTCTATTAGTAACTGTTAACTCTGTTTACATTGTCTTTGGATATACAATATTTTTTTTATTTTTTAGGGAGTTTGTATACTCCTCTGTTGCCTGTTCCATTGAAATCATAACCAAGAAATCACTGCCAATTTCAATGTTGTGAGGTTTAATGACCCAGATTTTCTCCTAAAAGTTTATAGTCTTAAGATTTATATTTAGGTCTATTATCTATTTTGAGTTAATATTTGTATATGGGATTAGGTAAGGGTCCAATTTTATTCTTTTCCATGTAATTATTATTTTTAACAATATTTAGTTAAAAGAGTAATATTTCTACCACCAAATGTTCGTGGAAACCTTGTCAAAAATAACTTGACAATATAGGGAAGAATTTAGCTCTAGGCTTTTATTTAACTCCAATGGTTTATATATCTGCCTTTAGAATAGTACTACACTGTTTCAATTATTGTAGCTTTATATGGTTTGAAATCAGAAAATATATATCTTCTAGCTTTGTTCTTTTTCAAGATCATTTTGGGTACCTAGAGTCCATATTCCATATTAGGATAGATTTTTTTCTGAAAAATAAATATATAAATATATGATAGTTTCACCTAAAAAATAGAAAAAAAATATTCTCTGGTAATAAAGAAAGCAAAAAGAAATATTGAAATGTTATCTTTAAGTCATCAAAAGCTTGGTATCAGACAAATGAAACTGTTATGTGAGATTATCATTTTTAATTTTAGATAAATTGCCATAATACTAGATGTCAACTACTAAGCCAAGCATGGGAGGGAGGGATAGGGAGAGAATGGGGTGGGGATTGGGTGAGGGCTGACTAGGAAAAGTGTGCATGTATGTCTACAAAAGTATGTATCCTACTATGATGTATGAATACAGTGCACCAATAAAAAAAATAAAGAAAGAAAGAAAAGAAAAAAAATAAAAAGAAAAAAAATTATTTGGAATAACAAAAAGCCCAGAATAGCCAAAGTAGTTCTCAGCAACAAAAACCGTGCAGGAGGAATCACAATACCTGACTTTAAACTATACTACAAAGCCATCATAATAAAAACAGCATGGTACTGGCAAAAAAACAGAAACATAGACCAATGGAGCAGAATATAAGACCCAGAAGCAAGCTTACACACTTTCAGCCAATTGATTTTTGACAAAGGGGCCAAAAACATCCACTGGAAAAAGATAGCCTCTTCAACAAATGCTGTTGGCAAAACTGGCTAACCATATGCAGAAAATTGGAAATTAATCTCACTTTCTCACCATGTACTTAAGTCAATTCAAGATGGATCAAAGACTTGGAAATTAAACCAGAGACCTTGAAGCTCCCTGAAGAGGGCATAGGTCCAACACTGCAACACATAGGCACAGATAAAAAAACTTTCTCAACAAAACCCCAAAGACACAACAAATTAAAAGGCAAATTAATACGTGGGATTGCATGAAACTGAAGAGCTTTTGTTCAGCAAAGGAAACTGTCAAGAACCTCAATTAAGAGCCAACATAATGGGAGAAGATTTTTGCCACCTCCCCCTCCGATAGAGGACTAATATCTGGAATATACAGAGAACTCAAGAAACTCAACACTAACAAAACAAATAATCCAATAACAAAATGGGCAAGTGAACTAAATAGACACTTCATGAAAGAAGAAATTCAAATGGCCAATAAATGCAAGAAAAAGTGCTCAACATCACTGGCAATCAGAGAGATGCAAATCAAAACTACCCTGAGATTTCACCTAACTCCAACTGGAATGGCAATCATTCAAAACACAAACAACAACAGATGCTGGCGAGGATGTGGAGAAGTGGGAACTCTAAGACATTGTTGGTAGGATTGCAAATTAATGCAACCACTTTGGAAAACAGTATGGCAAATCCTCAGAAGAATGGGAACAAATCTACCATTTGATCCAGCAATACCACTTCTGGGTATCTACCCAAGAGAAAGGAAACCAAACTACCAAACTAATGCATGTGTATCTATGTTCATAGCTGCATAATTCACCATAGCCAAACTATGGAACCAGCCAAGATGTCCATCAACAGATGAATGGATTACAAAACTGTGGGATATGTACACAATGGAATTTTACTCAGCCATCAGAAAAAAAAAAAACTCAATTACATCATTTTCAGGGAAATGGATGGAACTGGAGGACATTAAGCTAAGTGAGATTAGTCAGTCACAAAAAATAAGAAATCAGATGTTTTCCCTAATATATGAAAGCTAAGGGGAAATGGGTCATAGGAGGAACTCTAGATGAAAAAGGAAATCCTATAGAGAAGCAAACAAGACAACCTAAATGAGGGGATGGGAGGGGGGGGGAGAAGGAAAATCTCTAAAACACGCAATGTACTTAAACATATCGAAGTCAACCACTAAGCCGAGCAAGGGAAGGAGGGATGGGGAGGGAATGGGCTGGGGATTGGGTAGGGGTTAAATCAGTGATGTGTACAGGTATATACACACAAGATTTTTACCCCAATATGATGTATGTATATAATGCACCAGTAAAAAGTTTAAAAAATATGATGAAAAACTAGAAACCACTTGAACAGGCATCAATAGGAAAATGGCTAGAGAATTTCTGATTCATCATGTAAAGAAATTACGTGTTCATAGAGGAGAATACAAAGACCAGTTAGTAATATGGAAAATATATATAACACTAAGAAAAACGAAGATAACGGTGTAGGAAGGATCTGATTATAACTGTGTAAAACATACATGTAAGGAATACCTGAATTCAGAAAAATAATGAGTGCATTGAAGTGATCATATTTAGGTTAAATTTTGTCTGCTCCTTTTTTTTTTTTGCTAACATTCTTTGTAGTGTTATACAATTTTTTTTATCAATTTAAAATAAAAGCCAATCTTAGTTTGGGCTCTTAGTTTGGGCAGGAAGAGGTGGAGGCCAAGGCAAAACCATGAAGCTGATATTTTGGGCAGCTGGGGCTCTTAGAATATCCTCTGTCATACAGAAAATGCCCCACATTAAGACTCAATTGAAAACCCAGACCTAGTCTTGATAGCCTTCATAGAAAAAGAAAAGGATTAAAATCCAACTACAGACAAATAGAAACCATTATACCACAGTTTGAATCATTGAGCAGCAGAGGAAGGAGCTTTAGAAATCACGGAGCTTACCGCCCTTAAGTTCTTCCTAAATACACAAATGTAATTTTATAAACAAGTTAACTGAGGCTTGGGGAGGCCAAGACGCTTGCTCAGAGTCACTCAGCAAGACAATGGCAGGGCTGAACCTGAGTCTAGATCCTTGACTCCTGACTCAGTGATCTCTCCCCTTCACCAGAGTTTGACACAAAACAAAAAAGAGGAAATTTATGGAAAAGTCTTAGAAGAAAATATATAATTTTCAATAAAAGTATGTATTGTTAAAATGTAAATAAACCAGAAAATAACTTTTTTCACATACCTATGAAATCTCCCTTTGCAATTTCATTATAGCAGTATCCTTCTGAACTAGAAACTTTGGCCAAAAAAAAAAAAATCACATAAAAATGTTGGCAAGCCCTATGACTGCACTGTCTCTGGCCAAATAGAGGGGAATAAAGCCAAACAGAAAAACAAAGCTAAACAGTAACATCTGGAAGGAAACAGTCTCTTTGCCAACTACCCCCTGCAGAAAGAACCCACATCTTTCTGGAGCTGTGCACTGTACCAGGCCCCAGGCTTGGTGGGAGCGAGCCACAGGTTCAGGGCCAGCCGCAGGACGCGTCGCTCCAGCTCAGCGAGGCCACTGGCTGAGGCAGGCCTGCGGGCGCTGCGGGCCTCTTGAAGCAGGTGCTCTAGGGCTTTGGGGATGAGCCCCGCCAGGCCGAGGGAAGGGTGGAACTCCAGCAGGTGAACGTTTTTCAGATCTGGGCTTGAGTAAGACGGAAAACAAATGATCAGTTACACAATGAAGAACTTACTCCGTTTCTGAAGATATTGAAACTTTACGTTTTTAAAGATCAGTAATGCAGCTTCTATGGATCTGCAGCATTGTAAAGAACTGGGAACACAGCTGGGCATGGTGGTACAGGCCTGTCATTCCAGTACTGGGGAGGTTGAGATAGGAGGGTCACAGATTTGAGACCAGACTCAACAACTTAGCAAGGTTTTCAGCAACTGAGCAAGACTTTGTTTCAAAAAATAAAAAAAGGGCTAGAGATGTAGCTCGGAGATAGAATGCCTGTGAGTTCAATCCCCAGTACCAAAATAAATAAGTAAGTAAGAACCAAACCAAATCAAAACAAAACAAAAGCCTCAGAACTTAGAGGGACCTCAGAAGCCAACCAGGGAACCTACTGGATTTTACAACATGCTCTTTGCCTTAACATAAACTCTTTAAAATGGAAAGAAACAGGTGTATATCCTAAAAGACCGATAAGAATTAAGGCTGTGTATGAGCAGAGCACAGTTGTGTGCACCTATAGTTCCAGCACTTTGGGAAGCTCAGGCAGGAGGATCACTTAAACTCAGGAGTTTGGACAACATAGTAATACCTGTTTCTTTTTTAAAGAAAAAAATAAAAGAAAAATTATCTGGAAAAACTACCAATGTTTCAGTAATAAATATCTAGTCAAATATTTGAAAACAAGCCAGGTGCGGTGGCCCACACTTGTAATCCCCGCGCTTAGGAGGCAGAGACAGGAGGATCGCGCAGGTTCGAAGCCAGCCTTGCTGGCTTAAGAGACCCTGTTTCCAAATAAAAATATTTAAAAAATAGGTCTGGGAGTGTAGCCTGGAGGTAGAAGGGCTTCCAGGAACCCCAGTACCACCAAAAAATTAATATAAACAAAATAATTTTAGATAAAAGAGAAATACCATGGTTATTGGCTTGTATTTTCACCAGAATTTTTATCCTTTTCCCCCAAAATGTTAATAGACAGACAAAGACAATTTTTAAATTATGTGAACAACTGCTGGAATATTTTAGAAGAATATTATATTTTCAACACGGATGAGGCCAAAACCAATAAAATGTTCTTCTGTGAGTTATTACTTTGGAAAAAAAAGGATATAATACAAGTCAACTACATAGAACTGAAGAACATAAATGTTTCCCCTTAAATCTATGCAAATGGGATTCTTCTTAGTCCTGGATCTTAAGAATTCTGGCCCCAAAGCTGGAAAGGCATCTCACGAAACAAACATTTGCTTTTGAGACTATTCTGATAGGTTTCAATGTCCATATAGCCTTGGATGGGTCAGCCAAACATCATTTCCTGAATCGTAGATTCTTGCCATAGTAAGCCACACACAGCTGGTGTCTCAAGTTCATTACTGTAAAGATAGCAGTCCTGAGAAAGTACTACAGAAAAAAAACGCAGTTTGGGGTCTGGAACTCCAAGGCTGCTTCTCCCACAGAATGCTTCCTGGTCCCAAGACGCTATCATAGCCCATCATGATAACTAACTAAACTAACGTCTTTCCTTCCTTCCTCCCTTCCTTCCTTCCTTCCTTCCTTCCTTCCTTCCTTCCTTTCTTCCTTCCTTCTCTCTCTTTCTTCCTCTTCCTCTTCTGCTTCTTCTTCCTCCTCCTCCTCCTTCCCTCTTCCTCCTCCTCCTTCCTCCTTCCTCCTCCTCCTCCTCCTCCTCCTCCTCCTCCTCCTCCTCCTTCTTCTTCTTCTTCTTCTTCTTCTTCTTCTTCTTCTTCTTCTTCTCTCTCTCTCTCTCTCTCTCTCTCTCTCTCTCTGTACTGGGGATTGAATCCAGGTGCATTCTACCTCTGAGCTACACCCCCAGCCCTATTTTATTTTTTATTTTAAAACAACATCTCACTAAGGCTGAGGCTGTCCTCGAACCTGCAATCCTCCTGTCTCAGCCTCCCAGGTGGTGGGAATTACAGGTGTGCGCCACCACACTAGGCTCCATCATGGCAATTTCTTAATGTCTGCTATTGCTGGTGGAGTGCAAACCTCACAGGAGCATAGAACCATGCCCATGTTGACATCTGTGTCCCCAGGTCCTGACAGACTGCCTGGATGTTGAGAGGAGCCAAGAAAGTTCTCTACCCATCTGAAGGCAATAGAGAGATCCTGATTTAGGGCCACACAGAGCAACTTGGGGCTTGTCACCTGCTTCCCAGTTCCCTCTACCCTTAAAGACTGGAAGGAAATAGGGAGGGCAACAAAATGCCTCTCCAAAGACTCAGGAAACTGAACTTTGCTCCTTGAAGGAGTGAGACCACAAGACAGATCTTCAGAAACCTCTTTAGTGACCATTGTTAGAAGAAAGAAATTCCTTTTTTAAAAACTATGCAGCATATCTAAGTCAGGTATGTGGGCACTTTAAAAGCAACCGCTTTTCCCCCGGAACTTTTTAAGGGAACAACGATGATTCTGCACTCAGTGACATAAGTTTACATCCTCGCCATCTGTTCTTTATTATTTCCTTTTCTTTTTTCTTTCTTTTCTTTTCTTTTTTTTTTTTTTTTTTTTTTGCGGGTCTGGGGATGGAACCCAGGGGCATTCTACCTTCAAGCTACACCCCCTGCCCTATTTTTTATTCTTTATTTTGAAACAGGGTTTCACTGAGTTGCAGAGGGCCTCACTAAGTAGCTGAGGCTGTCCACGAACCGTGATCCTCCAGGTCTCAGCCTCCCAAAGGCTGGGATGACAAGCGTGCGCCGCCACTCCCGGCTTGTTCTTTATTATTTTCAAAGCAGACAGAGTCCAGTTTTCAAGGGAACCACTCTTCTGTGGCTTTTATAATGCGTCTCTCCAAAATCTTGAGAGGTGTTTTATCAAGTTGTATTTAGATTTAACACTGTACCCTCAATGAATCTAGAGTGTATGTAAAATGCCCAAAGACAACACCAACTTACCAGCTGTTGTTTAGAGAAATAAGTTGTTTGCAAACTATGTTAAGAGGAAGTCCGAATTTATTCCGATCACCTGGATGATCTTCTTGCCAGAGCCTCTGGACGTACTCCCGCTGACGCTCCATCTAAAAATGTCACATAAGCGTTCAAATTAGGAGAGGAAACTTTCCCGTGGGTGTGCTCTATGGGCCTTTATATGCCTCTCTTTGTGATTTAGCTAATTTTCACCCAGACATTGTTTTGAAGACTCATTTGCAGTGAGACATTCTGGTCTCTCAATATGAGCCAAGGGTCAGCCAAGGAGAGCAGGATACCGACTCTAAGAGGCATAAGAAAGCTCGCCGGACATGATGGCGCACATGTGTAATCCCACCACTTAGGAGACTTAGACGGGAGGATTGCAGATTTGAGGCCAGCCTCAGCAACTTAGACCCTGTTTCAAAATAAAAAACAAAAAGAGCCAGGGGTATAGCTTGGAGATAGAATGTCCCTGAGTTCAATCCTCAGAACCACACACACACACACACACACACACACACACACACACGTTCCTGTGTGTGAAAGAATTCACTAAATGGAAAAAATTCCAAGTGGATGGCAACATCCGTTGTCTCCTGTTTGCTTCACACCTAACTTGTCCCAAGAAGACATGCGCTGTGATCATTTCTCTCAATGTCCTAAAAGTCATCACAGAAAAGTTTTAAATACACCCAGTTTTATACACATTAAGGTCTTGAAAGCATGTATCATTAGTTCTTTTTTCACTACTGATAAACTTGATGATCCAATGAAATCTGAGACAATTCCTTATGAACCATTCATTGCGATTAGGGTTGGAAACCTCCCTTTGAGTCCATAGTTAAGCTTGGAATTCAGCAATGCAAATGAGCTTGCAAATCAGCGTGCTGCCCATGCCGCCTAGAAAACTCAAATTCTGACCCACGGTGAAAGGAAATTGTTATTTTCATTTCTGGTTTATGTCTTCCAATCTCCAATATTTTAGCACGCGATATTGAAGACCCTACTCACGTGATGGCTAAGGACACCCCTCACCAGCTGCAGGTGAAGCCTCAGGCAGGTGCATTCGTCTCGGTAGGCCTTAATGAAGTAAGGGTGGCCAAGATCAAACTTGGGACGCCGGTGCATAATGTCGGTCATCACTTGTGCTAAAGCAAACCTCTCCTCGGGGTCCAGTGTGTGCTGGTAGGCTTCAAAGTAACTATCCAGAAGCTGAAAATAAAACTGATGGTCAGGAAAACGGCAGAGGCAGCCCCAGCAAAAAGGGGAAGCCTCCGCCTGTGCCCAGGCCAGCCCTGGGGCCTCTGTAGGAGAGACACGCTCTGAACCTCTGGGGGCCGAGGGGCCCTGGTGTAGACTCACGCAGCATCAGTACACATCTGGGCAGTTAGTAAACCCCCAGACAGTCAAGGAAGGCGAGGGAAGACCACAGGCTTCGAGGCTAGAAGAACTCAACTTGAGTTTGACCTTCTGCCCCTGTCCCCTCTTCCTCTGTTCTTAGGGGTGAGGTATGTAATCAATAACATAATTCTGCAATAATTATAAGTTCTAATGAGACAATCCATCCAAAGGTACTTCACCAAATATTTACCACTCCTAGAAGCCCACCCTACTTTCCTCTGTCATGACCTCTCCATAGTTTATCACTCTTGCTAAAATGGTACACGGGCCTTTGGATACGGCTGCTACTTTAGGTTTTCACATCTCTCCTGTGAAGGCCTCCACATGCTTGCATAGTAAACACTTCCGTCTTTTTTGAAACTGGAGATTAAACCCAGGAGCATTCTACCTCTGAGATATACCCTCAGCCCCACTCTTTTTTTTGGTGGTGGTACTGGGGTTCCTGGAAACCCTTCTACCCCTGGGCTACACTATTTTTCTTATACTTTTTAACTTGAAAACAGGGTCTCTTAAGCCAGCACGGCTGGCTTCGAACTTGTGCGATCCTCCTGTCTCCGCCTCCCAAGCGCGGGGATTACAAACGTGCACCACCACGCCCGGCCCTCAGCCCCTTTAAAAAAATTTTTTTAAACAGGGTCTTGCCAAATTGCTGAGGGCCTCAATAAGTTGCTGAGACTGGTCTCAAACCTGTGATCCTCCTATATCAGCCTCCCAAGTACTGGGATTACAGTTGTGTGCCACCATTGTTTGTTTAATTTTGAGGGCACAGACACTGAATCTAAGAGGGTAGAGGAGAAAAGTTTTCCTCCTTTACGTTAGAGAGTTAAACAGTGGTGAATGAATAGTGCACTAGGAATCGACTCCTACTCAGGAAGAGATGCTCAGTGTCTGACGACCTAGTGCTAAGGCTTAAGGAGGGAGGGTCTGGACCACTGTAGTTAGCACCTGATTTTATGAGGTTTTTTTGGAGGGGGGATATTGGTCTAAGGGACCAGGATTAACCTTAATATGGAAAGGAAAACACCAAAGGAGGCTAAAAGCTCAGGCCACAGGAAATGTTCCACAGGTTAGGAACCTGGCACGTTCCAAGGGTACAGACGGAAAGATGTAAATGAAATTGATGGTCACCCCTTTGACTGTGAGTCCCAGGGAAATGAAGCAAGTGGGTGACCTAAATGACTTTGTTCTATCCACCCAAGCTCTACTCTCCAGTAATATCCAATTATTAAATAGCAGAAGGCAAAACAGAAATGAAGGAGGAATGACTGCATGGGGTAAGAAGGTGTCACTCAGTAGCCCCAGAAGGAGATTAGAAAAGAAATAACTACCTGCCTAATTCATTCTGGACTAACCTGAGCCCTTTTGGCTGGGCCAGCGCAATCCCAGGAGCTGGTTTATAGTATTTACACTTCCTTGACCTGTTTTTGGACAAAGGGCCCAATTGTTTGGCTATTTGGTTCATGGGGAGCAGGGGTGTAGAGAGTTCTTATGGTTGACTCCAATCACTGAAGCCAACTTGCAGAGGCCCTGCTAAACTGTACGCCAGCTATTGCCCACGGGGTTGTCAGATTGAGCAAATAAAAATATAAGATATCCAGTCAAATTGGAACTTCAGATAAATAACACATACTTTTTTAGTATAAGCATGTCTCAAAGATTGCAATATTTATATTTGGTAGCCTCAGCTGTTGAGAAGGAAAATGTGGCTCTCTTTCTATTAAGCCTTTTCAAGCTTTGAGTTGGACGTTGAGAAGCTTTCAGGCAGACCCTTGCAAAATTTTATCATGAATTCTTTCCCAACAGGGTGGGACGTGATCTTTCTGCCTCACGGGTTCTATTTATTATCTGTTTGCTAACTGGCCCATTTCCACTTAAACTCCGGGCTGGTATTTGTCTAAGAAGTCTTCCCAGACTGTCAAATGTCACCTGTGTGTGGCAAGGGCCAACTCTCAGGCAAAGTAATATGTTGCACACACTGGTAGTAGGCTTCAAACACTGGAGAAAATAAGAAACTAGATGAAACAAACTGTCCTGTGTTTATATTATTTCTACCTCAGACATTTTTTTATTTCTTGGATTTAAAAAACTTTTTTAAAGTGTGTTTTAGGTCAATCGAAAGTGAAAAAAGCCAAAAATCAATGCTAGCTAAAACATATCACAGAATGTTTCCCTTTCAATGGAATAATACATGAAAATCTTCTCACTGCTGTATACACTCTTTCAGATTACTCCATAAGTGTGTTCTTTATGGCCATGGAGAGAGTGCAGATATTAGCAGATAGTAACATCACTTAGGAACTGGTGCGAGGTATCTGCCTTTTCTGAGTCTCTTAATCTACTTGGCACCAGTTTTAATTTTATGAATCTTCACACATGATATGGTTATTTTAAGGACTTAAAAGAGCCCAGCCAAGCGTGGTGGCCCACGCTTGTAATCCCAATACTTGGGAGGCTGAGACAGGAGGATCCGGGTTCGTAGCCAGCCTCAGTTACTTAGTGGGGCTCTCTGCAACTTAATGAGACCCTGTTTCAAAATAAAGAATAAAAAAATCGGTCTGGGTATATAGCTCGGAGTAGAAAGCCCCTAGGTTCAATTCCTAGAACCACACACACACACACACACACACACACACAAATAAAAATTAAAAAATAAGCCAGGCATGGTGGCACACGCTTGTAATCCCCACACTTGGCGCCGGTTCGAAGCCAGCCGCGCGCGCTGGCTTAGGAGACCCTGTTTCCAAATAAAAATGTAAAAATAGGTCTGGGAGTGTAGCCCGTGGGAGTGTATCCCAGAGGTAGAAGGGCTTCCAGGAACCCCAGTACCACCAAAATAAAATAAATAAATAAAAAATAAAAGAACCCATTATGTCCAAGGATTTTTTAAGTAGCGATACTAATATACTTAACAATCAAAAACAGTTGAGCTTGGCAGTGGAATCAGTTCTGAGGAAAATCAATTGTACTATAGATAGAAATCTGGCTTAGCCATTAAAAATAGGCTCTTTAGACAGAATTTCTGACTTAGAAGGCCATATTTTATCATTTTGGCACAGATGAGCTCAGTTACTATAGGGAACTTATTCTTGGGATAGGAAGGAAAGAGATTTTCAACGATTGTTTTAAATTAAATTGCTTCATTTACCCTAGAAAAAAACCCAGAGAACAGCTCTGATAGCAGAGTAGACTCTCAGCTAACGTGTAGAGAAATTGGTTTGTTTTCCAGTCCTCTCTGCCCTTCTATTCTTCTTTTTCCATTGAGGCTGCCCAGGGCCTCCTTGGGCTGAGAGGTACGGGAAGGGAAGGTGTGTGGGGAGGGGAGGTGGGGAGAGAGACAGAGAGACAGAGAGAGAGAGACAGAGAGACAGAGGGAGGGAGGGAGGGAGGGAGGGAGGGAGGGAGGGAGGGAGGGAGGGAGGAGGGAGGCTGTTTAAAACTCATGCCAGGACCAATAAACTTGCTGAGTCTCAGGATCCTGTTTTGTTTATATTTAATACAGACTTTTCAGTTATTGCACTATGAGTCTAAATCTCTTATTTGCTTCTTTGATCAAAATAAGGCAGATCAAGGTTGCACACTAACCAGTAGAGGCCAGTTATCTTTGGAAAAAAGAAACATTTTCCAAAGCCCAAGTCTTGCACCAATCAATTGTTTGTTTTAAAAAATCATGTGGCCGGGCGTGGTGGCGCACGCTTATAATCCCCGCGCTTGGGAGGCGGAGACAGGAGGATCGCGCAGGTTTGAAGCCAGCCTCGCTGCCTTAAGAGACCCTGTTTCCAAAAAATATATAAAATAGGTCTGGGAGTGTAGCCCGGAGGTAGGATGGTCTCCAGGAACCCCAGTACCACAAAAATAAATAAATAAATAAATAAATAAATAAATAAATAAATAAAAGATCATGTGACCAGCTGAGCATGGTGCTGCACACCTGTCCTCCCAGTACTTAGGAGGCTGAGACAGGAGGATCACAGATACCCAGCCAGCCTCAGTAACTTAGCCGAGATCTTCAGCAACTTAGAGAGATGCTGTTTCAAAATAAAAAATAAAATAGGACTGAGGGCATCACTTGGAGGTAGAATGCCCCAGGGTTCAAATCAAATGACCTACATGTGCAGGAATTACAGGCCAGCAAGTAGATGAAGTGGTAAACTGTGTGCTATACTAGAAAAAAAATTAAACATTCCTTCTTCCCATCTTTAGAACATATCATAGAGCACTGTAGTCTGACCTTCACACCCATAACTCTTTCAAAAGAGTCCTACACAGTCATTGCTGACTGCTTGGTTTGGGGACTCCCTCCTGCCCACCCTCCCTCCCTTCCTTCCCTCCACCCTCCCTTTTCTCTCTCTCCTTTCCCCCCTCCTCTTTCTGCTCAACCAATGAGCTACACTCCCAGGCCTTTTTATTTTATTTTCAGACAAGGTCTCACTAGATTGCCCAGACTGCTCTTGAACTGGCGATCCTCGTCTCGGCCTCTCGGGTAGCTGGGATGACAGGCGTGCACCACCACGCCTGGCTAGGAGTCGTCTTTCTTGGCGATTCCCTGAGTTCCACACCACAGCCATCCTCTCCTACGTGAACTTCTTTTCTTTTTAGGCTGGCTCTCACAATATTATTTCCTCCGTGTTTTTCTCTCGTCTATCTGGCTGTTCCTTCTGGTTCCGTGCCCTGACCCTTAAAGGCAGGTGTTTCCCAGGGACTCATTCAGACATGTCTGGCTTCCCCCACGTGTCTTGATTCATTTCCACATTCGCACCTCAGCTCACACCTGCTCTGAGCTTCAAACCTACAGCTCCCCACAAGACATTCATACCTAGGCTGCAGCAAACCCCTCACCTGCCCTGCATCCCACAGTCATACCATCTCCCCTTTTATTTATTTATTTATTTATTTATTTATTTATTTATTTATTTATTTTTGAAGGGGAGTAAAAGGTTTATTGGAAGCAGCAGAGAGTGGGGCAAGGATGGCTGAACACCCCCAAAGGGGCTGGAACTCTGGGTCCAGCAGCTGCCTTCAGGACAATACTTGAGAGTAGCCCAAGCCGAATTGCCTTCAGGTGCAGGCTGCTTTCTTCCAGAGTCCACGCGATTTGCCAGAAGGGAATAGAGAAAAGTGGCCGAACACCCCATAGGGGCGGTCGAAACTCCGGGGTCCAGTAGCTGCCTTCAGGGTCACTACCTGAGTGTCGCCCGAGCCAAGTGCCCATCAGTTGCAAACTACTTTCTCCCAGAGTCCACGCGATCTGCCAGAAAAGAGGTACAGGTCACCCCTAGGGGCCTGGCCAGCCATGATGTCCAGCAGAGGCCTTCAGGTCACTACTCGAGAGTCTCCCGAGTCACGTGCCCTCAGATGCACTCTGCCTTCTCTCAGGGCCAACACGACCTGCGAGAGAGAGAACAGCTCCCCAAAAGGGGAGGGGGTCCCAAGCGGGAAAGTCCCCCCTTTGCCATCCGACTGGCCAATGCCTGACCGCTTGCAAGTCCTTTTGTGGTTAGGGTGACTTTTGGGATTCCAAGGAGAATTTGCATAGGACATTTACAAGTTCTTTGAAGGGTCTCCTTTCAGGAATGCCAGACTTGCTTGGTGGGTTTGTTGATTAGGAAACTCAGGATGGCTTTGTGAAGCTCTGGCCTTATCTCCTGAGCCTTTGGAGTTTCAGGCATTTGTCACCCCTCAGGCCATCTCCCCTTTTAAAGGCCCCCTCCCCTGCATTCTATTTCTCCCTGACTCCGAGGAAGTCCTATCAAGTCCAAATCCTGCTCTTTCCACTTCAACATGTTCTCAGGTCTGATCCTCTTCCCTGTTCTCATGCCTCATCGTTACTCTAGGGTCCCTTTCAAACTCTTCCGGCCACTGTTGTAGTAACTGCACTTCTTTTTTATTTTATTTTATTTTATTTTTTCGGGTCTGGCGATGGAACCCAGGGGGCATTCTACCACTGAGCTGTACCCTCTGCCCTATTTTTTTTTTTTATTCTTTATTTTGAAACCGGGTCTCACTGAGTTGCAGAGGGCCTCACTAAGTAGATGAGGCTGTCCGCAAACCGTGATCCTCCGGTCTCAGCCTCCTGAATGCTGGGATTACAAGCATGCGCCACCATGCCCAACTACTGCACTTCTTTTTCATAAGGGGCTTTCTTTTTCTTTTTCTTTCTTTTTTTTTTTTTTTTTTTTTGTATGTGTGTGTGTGTTACTGGGATGGAACCCAGGGGCATTCTACCTCTGAGCTACACTTCCAGCTCTATTTTTTTATTCTTTATTTTGAAACAAGGTCTCACTAAGTTGCAGCAGGCCTCACTCAGTAGCTGAGGCTGGCCACAAAGCACGATCCTCCTATCTCAGCCTTCCAAGTACTGGGATTACAAGCATGCTCCCCCACACCCGGCTTTCTCCTAGGGGCTTTCTATTCCGGTCCTTTCCCCGCCCTGACACTAGGACAGATGCTGTGAGCAAAGCTCTGATCCTATTTGTCACATCTGGAAGGTCACTGACCGCTCTCCTGTGCCTGTGTGCTAAGCTCTACAATAGCACGATCCACATGCCCTTCACAGTCTGCACCCAAAATACATGTTTAGACCGTTTCCCATCACTCCCTGGCCAGATCAGTGTAGGTCGACTCTTGATCCTAACTGGCCATTTCCGTGCAATAGCTCCCTGGTCTTATAAATACTGTTTACTCTGCTTGAAAATCTTTTCTCCCCCCCCTCCCATGGACAGTATCTTAACTCATCTTTTAGCAGCAAGATTAAGTATGTATTCTTCTGGGAAGACTTCCTAGCATTTTCTCCGTACTGACAGCTACCATGCAAGACCTATCTCTCCCTCCACTGATGTCCCCAAGGCTCTTGAATGTACCTTTTTTTTTTTTCTTTTGCAAGTCTGGGGATGGAACCCAGGGGCCTTCGACCTCCAAGCTACATCCCCTGCCCAATTTTTTATTCTTTATTTTGAAACCGGGTCTCACTGAGTTGCAGAGGGCCTCACTAAGTAGCTGAGCTGTCTGCGAATTGCGATTCTCCGGGTCTCAGCCTCCCGAATGCTGGGATTGCAAGCATGCGCCACTAAGCCCAACGAACGTGCCTCATTTTTAAGCTGTTAGCTGCTGGGCTATACTATTTGCTTAGAGACTGAATCGACTTTTATAGGTTATACATTATTTCAAGGTAGAGATCATCTTTTATTCACCTGTACCTATATGTCCCTGATCCTGGAACAGGACCTGGCAGAATAAAAACTTATTATTTGATGAGTAAGCTAACAAATGGTGATTGTCAAAAGGACTAATAAGCTGAGTGTGGTGGTGCACACCTGTAATCTCTGTACTTGGGAAGCTGAGACAGGAAGATCACAAGTTCAAGGCCAGTGTGTGATAACTTAGCCAGACACTGTTTTGAAATAAAAAGTAAAGCCGAGTGTGGTGGCGCACGCTTGTAATCCCCGCACGTGGGAGGCTGAGACAGGAAGATCACGCAGGTTGGAAGCCAGCCTCAGCTGGTTTAAGAGCCTCTATTTCCAAATAAAATATAAAATAGGTCTGCAAGTGTAGCCCGGAGGTAGAAGGCCCCTGGGTTCCATCCCCAGTACCACCAATAAATAAATAAATAAATAAATAAAGTAAAATTGGGCCAAGGGTGCAGCTCAGAGGTAGAATGCCTCCGAATTCAATCCCCAGTAAATCTATTGGTGCACAGTAACTTAATTATACATCAAAGTGAGACTCAGGGTGATACATTCATACATGCACACATCGCTTGATCTGTTTTCTCCGAATCCCACCACGCTTCCTTGTCATTTATTACTGAGATGTAAGCCACTAATGACATGGTTAGTGATTTAGCAGCTCGCTGTTTCCTTGCTTTCAACTCACGCTTGTAACTTACTGCAGGCAGTACTGCCTGTGCAGCTGCTCTCACCCGCCCACAAGCAGCCTCGACTCCCAAGGCCAGGAGCGGGTCAGCCAGCTGATCTGTGTTTAGCAACAAGACTGGTCCCTATAACTGGAGAATGAGCGAGTGAGCCTGAGGAGAATCATCATCCCTTCTCACTAGAAGCGCACATACGATTAGAAAGGCCTAAATCATACGGCCTTTAGCAAATTGTGCCTGCAGATGAAGTGGTGTTCTTTACATTTTATTTTTATTGTGAAAAAGAACCAGAGTAAAGAAAATTTTACTATTCACATCTTTATAGCCAAGAGTATTAATATAAAAATGATATGCTTTACTGAAATCTTCCCTAAATGTCCCTCTGAGTTTTATACACACACACACACACACACACACACACACACACACTACTAAGTTTTATAAGAATGGCATTTAACATGTGCTTTGTCTTTAAGAAAAATACCTTGCATTTGTTTTCCAGGAGAGCGGCTTCCCAAGTCCACATGTCACACAGCACAGCGAATCTGTCCACGCTGGCATGGGCCCAGACCCAGGACTGACCACTTTTTGACTTGCTGTCCTCTTTGTGACCTTAGAGAGGGGATGGCAGTGATTAGAGGCAAGATTCCTGAGAAGCTGTTTTTATTAGAGACGTGTCCCTCGGAGCACCAGTGGAATCTCAGAAAAGGACACATGGAACCAGCCTCACTGATTCTACAGAAGTCAGCTAAGAGCCATCTGCAAAGCCCAGGTGTTAAGTTCATACTTGTTGATTTAAGTCAACAGGAGATTTTGTTTTTTCTTTTCAGTTTTAAAGACCAATTTTAGAAATAAATCCAAAATTCATTAACTTGAAATCCACGCCCAAATGTCCTCAGACATAAAACACTAAAGGTAAAACATACCTTTCTCCTAAAGACAGGCCTCTGGGGGTTTAACAAAAAAATCATCCTAACATACTATTTCCACTCACGTTAGCCGAGTCAAAAAATTTCAGAGAAAATTTCCAAGATATTTATTAATTATGTTAATTACTAAAGTCAAGAAAGTTAATTGTTGCTATTATTCAGATGAAATATTTTTCCACTATATTAATGTTACTGTTTGCTACCAGCATTATTATTGCTTTAAATTTTCAAGGGCCTTATTTCAGAAGAAAATATTAGAAGGTAAAGAAATTTGCAGTGCTGAAGTCAAAGTGGAGTCCTTACCAAATACACGATGGGCACTTAACAAGAGAAAGAGTTCTGGCCAGGCGTGGTGGCGCACACTTGTAATCCCAGCAGGTTCTCAGACAGCCTCAGCTACTTAGTGAGGCCTTTCACAACTCAGTGAGACCCTGTTTCAAAATAAAGAATAAAAATAGGGCTGGTGTAGCTCAGAGGTAGAATGGCCCTGGGTTCCATTCCCAGTATGGGAGAGAGAGAGAGAGAGAGAGAGAGAGAGAGAGAGAGAGAGAGAGAGAGAGAGAGAAACCTTGATCAGAAACTTCTTTGGCACCAACCAGGAAATCATTTAGAATGGTGACTATATATACTTAAAAGCTCAGTTGGAAGATGCTCCCAGTTAAGTGAGCACCAACTACGTGCTTCAAGAAAACTAAATTCTTAGCAGCTAAAAATGGTTAATGTGGGCCGGGGGAAAGCCCACCCGTTGCTGTGCGCATGGTGGTCACCATCACTAGGAGCTGCATTATGATGTGAGACTAGAATGTGCCAACAAAAGTATTAAAATAGTTATTTGGCATTGTAGATTTACATGGAAAAAATGATGCATCTGTATGTAGAATCATCTGTCAAGATAAAAGCTATCAGAGCTGAAATTAAATGCCTTGGGATGTTGGAGCCCATCACAGAATTCATGATTCAGATGCCAACGGCTGCGGCAGACGGACACCCAAGAGTTCAACACCACATTCAATTCTGTCCAGGATCTGAAAAGGTAGTTGGCATTCTTCAAACAGCATTTATAACAATATGAGCAGGAAGTCTCCTTAAATTACAGTCTACAGATATTAAAAAATAGTGCAGACCCTTGCTGAATTTCCTTTTAGGTGTCACAATGTGTCTAGAAATTCTCTGCTCTTTCCAGATGTAATGCTAATGTGATCTTAGTATCCCAAAAGAAATATCCTTACCTCATCTCTTCCCAAAGTTGGTGCCAAAAGGGAGAGAGAATACAGCTTGCGGGTTACTTGATTACCCGAGTAATGATTCCTCCCTCTGAGCCTATCTGGCATTTGCCTAGCCAGATCTTCTTGCATCCTGGTGGTTTCCTCTTAGAAACCCAGGGATGTCTCTGCTTCTAAATTCTTCAGGGTCAGTCACTCATTTCACTTACTTCTACTTTGCTTCTTTAAGAGCCCAGCAGCACATCCCCTCCACCCCATGGCTGATGCAGAAATGTTTCTGCACAGCAAGCAGAGTCTAAACAACAGCAAGGATGCCAATGGAGCCCCGAAAGAGTGGTCACAGTCTCCATCAGAAAGGGGGAATGAAGCTGAGCACGTTGGCACACGCTTGTTATCCCGGTATTTGGGAGGCCAAAACAGGAAGGTGGCAGGTTCGAGACCAGCCTCATCAACTTAGCAAGGCCTTCCTCAATTTAGCGAGACCCTATTTCAAAACAAAAAAACAAGATAGGGCTGGGGGTGCAGCTCAGGGGTAGAGTACTTCTGGATTCAATCCCTAGTACCACACAAGGAAAGGAAGGAAGACAGAAGAGAGAAAAGAAAAGGGGAATTAGCTGAAAATAAAACTGAGCCCTTTATAAAGTTGAAGTGTGTCTTGGGCATAGAAGGTCGTACTAGGGATTAAATTCAGGGGTATCTTACGTGCCCTTTCCATGTTTTTAAATTTTGAAACAAGGTCTTGCTAGGTTGCTGAGAGTCTCAATAAATTGCCAAGGCTGGCCTCGAACCTGCAATCCTCCCGTCAACCTCCCAAGTACTGGGATTACAGATGCACATCACCCCACCCAGCTTGGTCAATTGCTTTCTAAAAATCTGACTTCTTACCTTTTTCTCTCTCGATGTAGTGGCTGGCCACCAGCAGCAGCTCTGCCTCTAGCTCCTTCAGATCCTCCAAGGCTCTATCGTACATGATGGGCACCCCTTGCGGGTCCCGGGTGTGGATGCAGCCAACAGCTGTGCTATAATAGTCATCCTGGTTCTCCATTTCCGAGAACTCCATGAATTGGACGCTGTGGACCTGTGGAAAGAAAGCCAAGCCCAGAAGTTACTGGAAAAGGGAAAGCTGTATTTTGTCAATCCAAATGGACCGAGCAGCAGGGTTCTCCTCCCACTCAGTGTGTCTCCCATGGAGCTGCATATATGCTGAATGTATAAAAAGCTGTATACAGATAAAAATATATGGACGAAGAATGTGGGCGGGGGAGAAGTAGTTCCTGGGACGGATAATTAGCTGATTAGTTCATTTCTCTGATAAATTCAAGAGCAACTGGAAGAGGGAAGCCAATGGAGTGGCTTCTCAATGTGCACATGGTAATGTGTATCTGCAATCTCTGCTACTCGGGAGGCTGAGGCAGGAGGATCACAAGTTTGAGGCTGGTCCGGGCAATTTAGTGAGATTCTGTTTTTTTTCAAAATAAAAATAAAATAAAAAGGGCTTGGGACCTAGCTCAGTAATAGCCTAGCATGTGAAAGGCCCTGGGTTCAATCCCAGCAATATGTTGTTTGGACACACACACACACACACACACACACACACACACACACACCCCACATACGCGGGTCTCTGGAGTCAGAGTGCCTGTTTCAGGTTCTGGCTCTGCCAGGATCCATCTTGGGCTAGTTGCTGGGCTACTCTTAGCCCCTGTTTCCTCATCTGTAATATGGGGATAGTGGAAACATCGTACAATACAACAGCTGCAGACAGCATGTGACATCACATAGATGAGGAACTGGGATCTATAAACATTAGCTGTTAAAGATATTTTGGTTGTAATTCTCTAAGTATTTCCAAATACGTCAGTGTCAGCATGGTCTCGTGTCCCAGTAATGTACTGGGTTAGATAGTGTTCCCCAGATTCATTTCTGCATGGAACCTGTAAACGAGACCTTATGTGGAAACAGAGAATAGAGATATGATCAAGTTAAGATAAGGTCATTTCGGAATTGGGTGGATTACCAGTGACTGGAGTCCTTATAAAAAGAGGGCAATCTGAGCTGGGCACAGTAGTGAATGCCTATAATCCCAGGATTCAGGAGTCTGAAACATGAGGATCGCACATTTGAGGCCAGGCTCAATAACTGTGAGACTGTTTTTAAAAAGGAGCCGGGTGTGGTGGCGCACACTTGTGATCCCAGCATTTGGGAGGCTGAGACAGGAGGATCGTGGTTCACAGACAGCCTCAGCTACTTATGAGGCCCTTTACAACTCAGTGAGACCCATTTCAAAATAGAGAATAAAAAATAGGGCCGGGGAGCTGAGCGTGGTGGCGCACACTTGTGATCCATTTGAGAGGCTGAGACCGGAGGCTCGCAGTTCGCGGACAGCCTCAGCTACTTAGTGAGGCCCTGCCCAACTTAGTGAGACTCTGTTTCAAAATAAAGAATAAAAAATAGGGCAGGGGGTATAGCTCAGAGGTCGAATGCCCCTGGGTTCCACCCCCAGACCTGCAAAAAAAGGAAAGAAAGAAAGAAAGAGAGAGAGGGAGGGAGGGAGGAAGGAAGGAAGGAAGAAAGAAAGAAAGAAAGAAAGAAAGAAAGAAAGAAAGAAAGAAAGAGCGAGCTGAGGCTATAGCTCAGAGGTAGAATGTCCCTGGGTTCCATCCACAGCACTGCAAAATAAATAAGTATATAAATAAATAAATAAATAATAAAATTTAAAAATAAAAATAAATTAAAAAGACTGGAAGTATAGCTTAAAGGTAGAATGCTCCTGGGTTCAATCCTCAGTACTCTCTATCCCCACCAATCCCTGAAAAAGAGGGAAATTTGGAGAACAACTCTTAGGGAAGAAGGCCCTGGAAAACAGAATAAACGTGATACACCTATCATCAAGGATTACCAAAGACCAGCGGAAACTGACGGCGACCATCAGAAGCTGGAGAAGTCAGAGACCTGTCTTCTCTAGAGCCTTCTGAGAGCTCACAGGCACACAACACCTTGACTATAGATGTGTGTGTGTGTGTGTGTGTGTGTGTGTGTGCGTGTGTGTGACCAGGGATTGAACCCAGAGGTAGTCTACCTCTGAACTAAACCCCCAGCCTGATTTTGTTTATTTGTAAACAAAATCTCACTAAATTGTGGAGGCCTCATTAAGCCGTCAAGGCTGGCATCGAACTTTCAATCCTCCTGTCTCCGCTTCCCAAGTACTGGGATTACAAGCGTGCACTACCACATGCAATGACTTAGGAGACTTTGCAACTGCTAGAGAAGCCGTTTCTGGATTTATTTTGTGTGTGTGGTACTGGGGATGTAACCCAGGGGCATTCTTCCTTCAAGCTACACCCCTAGACCTATTTTGCCTTTTTACTTGGAAACAGGGTCTCACTAAGTTGCTGAGAGCCTCACTAATTAGCTGAGGCTGGTGTGAACCTGTGATCCTCCTGTCTCAGCCTCCCAAGCATGCACCACCACACCCAGCTGCATTTCTGTTTTTGAGCCACTGCTCTTGTGTTATTTTGTTATGGGAGCCCTGGGAAACTGGTATAAATGAAGAGTATTTCAATCGTAATATTATTTTTCTTAGATAACTGAAGAGCTGTTGCTTTCTGAGAATCATTATTCTAATAAAAATTCTCAACATTTCAAATTCCTCCACTCTCCTCAAGATTCTAAACTCCCTTTCTTTTGGGCCCACTCTCCCCTCTCACCTAGCAGAAGTCTCTCAGCTGCACCACTCCCATGGCCTTCCTCCTCCTCCTCCTCCTTCTCTTCCTCCTCCTCCTCCTCCTCTTCCTCCTCCTCTTCTGCTTCCTCCTCCTTCTCCTCTCTCCTTTGCCCCCTCTTCCCTCCCTGCTCTTTTTCTCTCTTCCTCCTTTTCTCCCTCCTCCTCCTCCTCCTCCTTCTCCTCTTCCTCCTCCTCCTCTGCTTCCTCCTTCTTCTCCTTCTCCTCTCTCCTTTGCCCTCCTCTTCCCTTCCCTCCCTGCTTTTTCTCTCTTCCTCCTTTCCCCCCCCTCCTCCTCCTTCTCCTCTTTTTTCTCCCAGTGGAGGATGAAGCCTTCTCCTATAAAACTACTACCTTCCAATACTTTGAATCCCATTCTTATTGCCTTCTCTTTAAAGATCTAATTCCTCCCAGTGTGATTCTTTTCAGTCCACTGAAACATACTCACATCCTTCTCAGTTAAAAATATCCTCATCTGAGCAGAGTGGCTCATGCCTATAATTCCAGTACTTGGAAGGCTGAGACTGGAGGATCACAGGTTCCAGGCCAGTTTCAGCAATTTACTGAAACCCTGTTTCAAAAATTAAAAATTACAAAAATATAGCCTCACGCCTTTCAACCAGTTTCTGCTCTGCGTCTCCTTTGGCTCGCAGTCTAACCTCCCAAGATGTTATCTATGCCCTATCTCCATTTCCTCCCCTCCTATACCTCAATCCATTCCCATCTGGGCCCTGTTCCAACAAGCCACCCAAACCACCCTGGCAGTGACCAACAGTGACCCCTGCTCTACACCCAACAGCCTTTCTTTAGTGGCTTGTCTTTTTTCCTCTCCTGGGGCCGCTCAGCACTCCCTGCTCCTTAAATGACTCTGTCCCCAGGCGCCAGGGACTCCATAATCTCCTGGATCTGGCCACTTTCCAGCCATTCCTTCTCTGACATTGTCAGCTATAGTTTTTAAACCAAGTCATTAAGTGATGTCCACACCCAAGCCCAAGCCCGGGGCTCATCTTTCATCCCGTATTCCTTCTCTGGGAGGCGGCATCCACTTTCACACCTTCAGATTATTTGCTTCCCAATTTATGTCTAAAAGCCAGACCCCCTGGAGCTCCAGACCCATGTATCCAGTGATCCATTTGGCAACTCAAAAGCCCCTCCCATTTATCAGGACTGAACAGTGCCACCTTCCCCCACAAACCAAGGCCACCTCCAGCCCATCTTAACACATTGCACCATCATCACCCACTTGCTCCCATCTGAATCATTCCTGACGTCTCCACCTGCTTCACCCTGCGTGTCCATTCTATCACCAAGTCCTGTTGGGTTTACTTTCTATCTCTCAAATTCATCCACTTCCCATCTCTGCCTATGCCACCCCTGTGCAAGTTATTATTATCCTTCACTGGAGTCTAGAAGGTGCTAAGCTGATCTAGACTCATGTTTATGCATGTGTACATGGTGTGTGTGTGTGGTGCTGGGGATTGAACCCGGAGGCATTCTACCTCCAAGCTACACCCACAGCCCTATTTGATTTTTTATTTGAAAACAGGGTCTTGCTAAGTTGCTGAGAACCTCACTAAGTTGCTGAGGCTGGCTACGAATCTGTGATCCTCCTGTCTCAGCCTCCCAAGTTCTGGGATTACAGGACTACTCCACCATGCCCAGCATGATTCCTGACTAATCTCTCCATGCCCTTTCGGGCCCGGGCTTTCCTTCCTCTCCATGGCATTCACTGCTGGTGGAGGAACTATTTTATCACCCTCCATTCCCTGCATTATCTCTGAAAGGCCTCCACTGCTCATAGATTAAAGCAAAACTCCTTCACAGAGCCTGAATGGTAGGGCCCGTGCCTGTCTCTCCAGTCCCTGCCTCTCAGCTGATGCTGACTGTGCCCTCCAGAGGACATCTGAGCATGCCTGGAGATGCTCTGGTTGTCACAACTCAGAGGGATGTGCTACTGGCCCCTAGTGGGAAGAGGCCAGGATGCTGCTAAATCCCCTGAAAGGCACAGAACACCTCATCCTAGTGAAGAATCAGTCCCCACAGGTTGCCAGTGCTGAGGTGGAGAAACCCTGAGCCGGCTTCATTTGCGTCACCCATTCTCCACCAGGTTTGCTACGTCCTGGTCATTCACGCCTTCCTTTGGTTTCTCAAAGGTGTCATCTCCCTCTGGACACGGGTCCTTTGCATAGGCTGCCTCGTTCTATGGAAAAGCTCTCTCTCCTCCTCACCTAGTTAAGGTCTCCTCGTCTTCTAACCTCAGCTCAGTCATCGCTTCCATTAGGAGCCTCCTTCTCCCCCTCGCGCTGGGACCATGGACCGCTCATCTCTTTCGAGGCGCTTACTGAGGTTGCTGTTTTACATTTATCTGTGTGATCTTTGATCAGTATTTGTCTCACCCACTGGATATAAAGTACATGAGGGTAAGGGACATGCCTATTTCTGTCCCTCACTTTATTCCCATTGTTTTGCACAGTCTAACACAAAGTAGGTGCTTAAAATACTTGATAAATAAAATAACAAATGAATGTATATTACAAATATTTTAGCATATAGGTTTCTTTGAATCTATAATTTCTTTCCTTCTTTATTTTCCCTTCTTTCTTTCTTTCTTTCTTTCTTTCTTTCTTTCTTTCTTTCTTTCTTTCTTTCTTTCTTTCTTTCTTGTTTTTGTTGCTGGGCATTGAACCCAGGGGCATTCTACCTCTGAGCTACATCTCCAGCCCTATTTTATTTTCTATTTTGAGCAAGAATTTCACTAAGTTGCTGAGGCTGGCTTTGAGTCTGTGATCCTTTTGTCTAACATGTGCCAATATGCCAAGCTCTCCCTATACTTTTCACATATACCAGTCCAAAAATTCTTATTCTTATAAATTCTGATTTCATGTCACTAGAGCCTAAAAAAACATTCTATATGAGGGATATTAATGCCCAAAGTAGAAAGTGGTTCTTGGAGGACAAAAATAGAATCCTTTTTGGGTTTTGGTGGAACTGGGGTTCCTGGAAGCCCTTCTACCTCCGGGATACACTCCCACACCTATTTATTTTTAATTTTTTTTTATTTGGAAACAGGGTTTCTTAAGCTAGCGTGGCTGGCTTTGAACCTGCGCCATCCTCCTGTCTCTGCCTCCCAAGCACGGGGATTACAAGTGTGCGCCACCACACCCAGCTTGAATCCTATTCTTTTTATATATGAAGCATAGACATAAACATTGTACATAAGCAAATATATGGCACATCTCTGGTATTAACGTTTCTTCAGAGCATGGTGATTAGAAAAAAATGTCTAAAGAGGGTGTTTGTGAGGAGAGCCATAATGAAAGAAAGATTATAAAACACTGGGCTAGAAATACATGCAACATAATATTTATCTTCTAAGCATTTTTAAGTGCAATCCAATGACATTAACTGCATCCACATTAATGTGCACCATCATCAACCATCTCCAGTATTATTCTTATCCTGAAAAACTGAAAATATGTACCCATTAAATAATAATTCCCCATATCCTCCATCCCCAGTCCCTGGCCACCACCATCCTTTTTTCTGTTTCAATAAACTTGACTACTCTATGTACCTCATATAGATTTTTATCCTTTAGATATTTATCCTTTAGATATCCACATAGGTATTTATTCTTTTGTGATTTGTTAGTTTTATTTAGCATAATATTCTTATTCTGAAACAGGGTCTCACTAAGTTGCTAAGACTGACCTTAAGCCTGTTATCTTGGCCTCTGTTATGGTTAGATGTAGAATGTCCCTTGAAGAGTTTTAATGTTCAGAGGTGATGTACTTAAGTCATGGAGATTCTAACCACATCAGTGGATTACTCTATTGTAGTGGATTTACTGGGTGGCACCATAGGCAGGAGGGTGTGGCTACAAAAGGCCGGTCCTTAAGAACTGTGCTTTTGTCTTTGAATTCCCTTTGTTGTTTCTCATCTCTTGTTTCCCAGTCTCCTTGATGTGAGATAAGAACCCTTGCTTTTTATTTTTTTCTCTACTTCTGGCCACCATGCCCTGAGATCTGCAGATGCCAGCCTCAAATCGTCTTAATCCTGAAATCTCCAAAAACTGTGAGCAGATAAATCTTCCTTCCTCTAAATTGTGTGGACAGTTGTTTTGGATTCTAGCCATGGGAACACTGACCAAGACTAGGATTACAGGCATGCACTGGAATTACCACTCCTGGCTAACCTGATTTTCTTAGTTGTTATTCATGAGTCATCTAAACTGTGGGACCAGTGTCTCCAATCTTTGATTTCACATCTACTCATCTCTATAACATAAAAACTTGGTTGAGTAATCAGTTGTTGAATAGAATTTATAGAATCTATAAATTTTAAACAGTCATATCTTGATTCTCCACTGACCTGTCAATTGGTTTATACACAGTGCATTGTCTATTATACAAAACTTCCTAGAACCTTCACAAACAGAGCAGATAATGCTTAGCTTAGATGGTTAATTGCCTATATCAGACAGGACAGAGTGCCTTCATTACATGGCTCTATAGTTTTGATATGCTGTAAAGTTCTAGATTCTTAATCATTTAAACAGAAACTTAAAATTTTTCCAATAAATAAATGTGAGCCTTTCTTTTTTTCTTTCTTTTCTTTCTTTCTTTCTTTCTTTCTTTCTTTTTTTTTTTTTTTTTTTGTGTGTGTGTGTGTGGTACTAGGGATTGAATCCAGGGCATTCTGCCTCCAAGTTACACCCCAGTCCTATTTTTTATTCTTTGTTTTGAAACAGGGGTCTCACTGAGTTGCAAAGAGCCTCACTAAGTAGCTGAGGCAGGCTGCAAACCTGCAATCCTCCTGTCTCAGCTTCCCAAGTACTGAGATCACAAGTGTGTGCTACCACACCCAGCTCAAATGTGAGCATTTCTAAGTAACAGCTATCATTTATAATATTTCAATGCCAGGATATTCCATAGTTAAGCATTCCTCCAGAAGGTGGTGAGTTTGTCTGATTAGTTTATCTTTTCCTAAATCATCTTGTATTAATTTAAGATAATAGTAGTTCAGCCTAGGAATCCAATCAAAATTGCTTGGTAAATGACTCGGTCAACTTGTCTATAATCTTTTAGAAAGAAGTTCAAAGGTATCTTCTACTTTCGTCTTCATCTCTAGGATATAATGACATGATTATGGCTAATCGTTCTGCGTTTGAGCAGCATGGTAGACTTTACAAAACGTGTTCATGTAAAGTCCTTTCATAATCTCACAAACCATTTCATTTCATTAGGGAAAGAGAGTTTCTTTTTGTAAAATAAACATTTATTAAATACCTACTATGTGAAAGATACAAATCCAACTCTTTAGTTTCTTTTGCTGCCTGAACATCCAGCAAACATCTCAAACTTTTCATGCTCTAAACTGAGATTCTGATCTTCTCAACAAATCTGCTCCAATCACAGCTCAGTAGACAACAACTCCAAACTTCCAAATTCTCAGGCCAAAATTCTGGAATCGACCTCAACTTCTCTGTCTGGAAACCATGCTAGCTTTATCTTTAAAATGTAGTTAAGTGTTACATAGTGATGAGGGTACATTTGATGTGCTCTTAGGTGATTTTTCACCCAACACATACCTCCACAAACATAGATGGTATAGCCTACTACATGGTACAGGACTACAAACCTGTATAGCATGTTACTGTACTGAATACTCTAGGTAATTATAACACAGTGATAACAATTTGTGTAGCTACACATATCTAAGCAGGTTTGTTTACAACAATATCACCACAAACACAAAGTAGTGCATTGCATTATGCCATTACAACAGCTATGATATTGCAAAGGGATAGGAACTTTCCAGCTCAAAGTAGTAATCTTATGGGAACCACCATTGTACTGCAGTCTATCATTGTTCCAAATGTAGTTATGCAGAATCTGACCATTTTTCACCAGGCTCCTTTCTTAGACACATGGCCTCTGGTATGATTAGTACAATAGCCTCTTAACTAGTTTCCCTGTGTCAGCCTAAAGTGCCCGCTGTCTCTTCCTACTACAGAGCATGAATGTTAAAACATAAGTCAAATCACATCACTCTTCTGCTCAAAATTCTCCAGGGGCTCCGCTTCTCACTCAGAGTCAAAGCCGAAGTCCCCACAGTGGCCCACAAGGCCCCACATCATCTCCCAATGTTGTGAGCCATCTTGGCTCACATGGCTGAGATTACCATCTCTGTCCGGCTCTGCTACTCTGCACTGTACTTGACTGAGTGGAATTTGTCAGCGAACAGACAAACTTCCAAGGATCGGAGGGAATTTAGAAGCAGTACAGACTTTGCAGTCTTCTTCATTTCCCAGCAATGTTTACCCTTCCCTAAAGCTTAACTCATAACAGCATTATTGTCCTGTGATCACTTTGTCAGCTTCTGTGTTTAATCGCTTTTTTTATGATGTTTTGTTTAAACCTTCAATAAAAGAAAAATGCCAGCTGCAGGAAGACAGGAGAGTTGCCTGCCTCCTCTCCAGCAGCCCCAAACCTTAATAATAATAATTTCAGGCTCAGTCATTCATGCAAGCAGCATCTGCTGTTATCAGTCCAGCACATCCCGCCATCTCTCTAGCTTCACTCTTACTGTTTCCCATCATCAATTCCAGCCACACGAAACATCTTGTTGTCTCTGCAACTCTGCTGTGCAGTCATGCCTCAGGACCTTCCCACTGATTCTCCCTTCTGTCTGGCACTCTTTTCCCAGATGGTCATGCTTCCTGATTTCCTTTAGGCCTTTACTCAAATAGTCCCTGCTCTGCAATGCCTTTCCTGATTGCCCTACTTATAACTGCAACTCTCTTGCTACCTCCAGCACTCTCTGTCCCCCTTTCCTGCTGAATTCTTCTCTTACTATCTTCATTAGTCCACAAAGGCTAGGTAGTTTGGTGATAAATGACCCCAAAGTTCAGTGTCCCAACACTGAACATGCACTTCTCACTCATGCAGAGCCCCCTCCAGGACCAGTGACCATATTCCAGCAACAACCCAGGGATCCAGGATACTTCTATCTTGTGACTTGACTATCTCAACCTATGCCTTTCAGTGAAGAAGAGAGCCAGAGGGCCCATGCCAGCTTCTACGTGCCTTGAATTAATACTAACATATGTCATTTCTGCTTATAGTCCACTAGCCAAGGTTAGCCATAAGGTCCCACCCAACTACAAGGGCCAGGAAGTTTGGGGAAATTTTGGTGCCAAATCACAGGACAGTCTCTGTTTGTTTGTTTGTTTGTTCGTTTGATATTAGAGATTGAACCCAGGGACATTCTACCTCCGAACTATACTCTCAGTGCTTTTTATTTATTAATTTTGAAACAGAGTCTTGCTAAGTGGATGAGGGCCTCACCAATTTTCTGAGGCTGGCCTCAAAACTGCAACCCTTGCTGGGCGTGGTGGTGCACACGTGTAATCCCCACGCTTGGGAGGCAGAGACCGGAGGATTGTGCAGGTTCGAAGCCAGCCTCGCTGGCTTAAGAGACCCTGTTTCCAAATAAAAATATTTTTTAAAAAATGGGTCTGAATGCCGGGTGTGGTGGTGCACGCTTGTAATCCTCGCGCTTGGGAGGCGGAGACAGGAGGATCGCGCAGGTTCGAAGCCAGTCGTGCTGGCATAAGAGACCCTGTTTCCAAAAATAAAAATAGGTCTGGGAGTGTAGCCCGGAGGAAGAAGGGCTTCCAGGAACCCCAGTACCACCAAAAAAAAAAAAAAAAGGGTCTGAGAGTGTAACCAGAAGATAGAAGGGCTTCCAGAAACCCCAGTACCACCACCACCACACACACACACACACATACACACACACACACACACACAAAAAAAAAAACCTGCAATCCTCCTGTCTCAGCCTCCCAAGTACTGGGATTACAAGTGTGTACCACCATGCCTGCTTGCTACTTTCTTTTTAATATTTACCTCTCTCCACAAGCTAAGTCCCACCATGGTAGGAACTTAGACTTTGCATACCGCTGTGTCCCTAGAGCCTAGAACAGTGCTTAGTATATTTGGTCAAAATATGTGCAGGATGAAAAAAGATGGAGTTAAGGCCTGTGGGAACAGGTGAGCCAATAACCAAGCACCGCCACAGGCTGAGGGCCACGATGGAAGCAGGTGAGCCAGGGGAAGAAGCGCTGAGCTCTGCACCGCGATGACAGGAAGGCTTTGGGGCGGGGGAGACATTTGAATGCACTCCAATCAGAGCAGGCATTTCCCAGGAGAGCGGAGGTTAGGGCCAGAGGAGCCCAGAGATGTGAACAGCTCTGCCCATTCAGAGGAGGTCCAGGCGCTGCTCTGTGAGATGAGAGTATAGGAACGGTGGAGGGAAACGAGGTCCAAGAGTTAGCAGGAGCCGGTTTGTGCTCTGCCCTGTAAATGTCACCAAGGAGCCTGGACTTTATCTTGTGAGAAACAGGAAACTCATGTGTGACTTCAAGCAAGGAAATAAGTATGATTACATTTGGGCAAAGATCCCAGAGAAATTTACCAAGCGATGAGGACAAATATTCTCCTATTTAAAATTCTTCTCTGTTCCCCACAGATGTTGGAACTGGTCCCACTTCCTAAGGAGAGCCCAGCCCAGGTCTGGCTCATTCTCCTCTGCATTCTCTTCTTCTTCTTCTCACCTCCCACCACCTCCTTACAGCAGCATCTGCAATGATCAGGCCACGGGCCAGCAGGTTCCAAACACACCAGGGGCTGCCAGGCCTCAGGCTGGAGAAGCCACACTCAGGGTCCAACAGCAACAGCCAGGAAAAGCCTGCTGCCTCATCTGGGGCTCTTTCTACTCTGCCACAGGACTTTAAGCAGGCTCATGAAGTGGCAAAGTGTCCATGACAGATTGTAAGTGCCT
This sequence comes from Muscardinus avellanarius, assembly GCF_963383645.1. Taxonomy (NCBI): domain Eukaryota; kingdom Metazoa; phylum Chordata; class Mammalia; order Rodentia; family Gliridae; genus Muscardinus; species Muscardinus avellanarius. The sequence continues at coordinate 63,277,117 of NC_137794.1, read as the reverse complement.
TCTTTTTTCTGGTATTATTATTGAGTGAATGGTCACTAATGTCAGCCCAAGACTTAATCTATGGGACCAGACACACTGGGCCAAGGGCCAGCGGCCAGAGAAGGGGTCCCCACCTTCAGATATTTTCCCATGTCTGGCAAGCCCAGTAGTTTTCCTCCCAGCAGCTGTGTCCCAGGCCTGGTGAGATCAGCCGCACAGATTCACATCTGTGCTTCTCTTTCCACTACGTGGGAATAATCGCACCATTGGGGCTGGATGTCTGGGTGCAAATGCTGACAAGCCACACCAGTGGCATATGGCTAACCCACACTGAGGGCTCTGACAGCCAGCCACTGCCTTGACTATCTCCAGCTAAAGCAAAAGCAGCTGGTAGCTCTCGAGGGTGACATTATTTTTATTTATGAGAGAATCGGAAAGAAATATAGCATTACCCCGGAAACTCTTCCTTCGATCAATGGGCAGGGCGGTATTTGTCTCCTGCTTCCTGTATTTCTACCCCTACCCCACTCCCCCACCCCCACAGACAATCTGAGAAAGAACTCTTTGGAAAGAATGTTTTAAAAATCAGATTGGAGATTTGAAGATGGTGGCGGCCGCAGTTGCAGTGGCAACCGCGTCCACAGCAACAATAGCTGGCAGCGGCCAAATAGGACAGGTATTCCTCTGAGAAACCCTGGACATCAGATTTTGGTTTAATATCTGATTGGGACAATATATAGAGACATTTATAGCCATGACTTCCAACTAAAATATAAGAAAGAAGAGATGGACCAAGATGGTGATGGCGGCGACAGCAGCGGCCAGTATTTAGGAGAGCTAGATAAAACCAATTCAACCCACCTTGAACTGTTGGAGAAATCTCCCCAAAAAAGACTGCTCCTGCCCACATGCTCAGGAATTCTGGACAACATACTATGTAAGAAAAATGCTCAGGAGGAGGGCCAAGATGGTGGCGGCGGCAGTGGCCAGTATCAGGGAGAGGCAGGTAGATTCATTGTAATCTACCCTGAACTTTTGAGCAAATCTCCCCAAAAGTAGACTGCACCTGCCCCACATGCTCAGGAACTCTGGACAACATACTCTGCAAGAAAAATGTTCGGGGCACGTCAGATGGAGCCCGGCATTGTCGAATAGGCCAATGTCGCGCGCCCCGGTGGCCAAGGGTGCTCCTGGCCGCCGCGCTCCTCTGCGCAGCGCTGGGGCTGGGTGCACCTGGAGCAGCAGAACCTGCTCTCCATGGTGAAGCTGTGGGCCTCAGCTCTTGGAGGGGAGATAAAACACATTGCTACCAAGTATTTGGGCCCCCAACTCCTGCAAAAGACATGTACTGTTTTCCTTTATTAAAATATATTGAAGAGGGAGGAAGATGGCAGTGGCTGCAGTTGCAGCTGCAGCGGCGACCAGGGCTGCAAGGGTGATGGTTAGCAGTGGCCGAATAGGATATGCATCCCCCACCCCGAGAAACCCTGGACAACATATTTTTATTTAATAGCTGATTGGGACAACACACAGAAACATTTCCAGTCATGACTTCCTATCTGAAATATAGGAGAGAGAGTGGAAAATGGTGGAATTAGAGGCAAGACTGCAGTGCGGAGCCCACCACTACAAGAAAATTGATTTTTGGATGGACATCCCAGAGGAGATCAGAAAGCAGACTGCTCCTGCCACACATGCACAGGAATACTTAACAACAACATACTCTAGGAGAGACCAAGAAGGCGGCAGCCAGTATTCAGGAGAGGTAGACAGAGCCAACCAAATCCACCTTGAATTTTTGAAGAAATCTCTCCAAAAGTAGACTGTTCCTGCCACACAGGCTCAGGAACTCTGAACAACATACTATGTAAGAAAAAGTTTTGTGGAGACAACCAAAATGGTGGTAGCGGTGGTGGCCAGTATTTGGGAGAGGCAGACAAATCCAACCAAATCCACCTTGAATTTTTGAAATCTCCCCAAAAGTAGACTGCTCTTGCTGCACATGTGCAGGAATTCTAGACAACACTCTATGTAAGAAAATGTCTGGGGCAAGTCGGAGGAAGCCCCATCTGTATTACTGGGCCGATTCGCTGCGCTGGGTGTCCCGGGAGACCTCAGCTCATGGCCACTGCGCTCCTCTGCGCTGCGCTGGGGGTCAGGACGTGCTTGGAGCAGCGGATCCCGCTCTCCATGGTGAGTCTGTGAGCCTCTGCTTTCAGTGGGGAGATAAAATCCATTGCTGCTAGGGAATTGGGCTCTCAGCTTCTGCCAATGATATGTGCTCTGTTCTCCTACTAAATTATATGTGTACAAATGTGTGTGTGTGTGTGTGTGTGTGTGTGTGTGTGTGTGTGTGTGGAAAAATGGGGACCTCTGTAAACTTCATGCCCACAGTGACAGGAACCAGAGCCTGCAGGGCGGTGAGGATGGGTCTGGAGCCAGCAAGGCCCGGAGCCTGTTGCACAGCAGGCCTGGAACTGGGGCCTGCTTCACAGCAAAGGGCCAGCAGGTTTCTTCAACTGTGTGGCCAGGAAGCAATAGAAGCTGCCACTGCCTCACCTAATTTCTCAGCAGATTTCCAGATCCAAGTGACCTCTATTTTATTTTATTTTATTAATTAATTAATTTATTTATTTATTTGGTGGTACTTGGGGTTCCTGGAAACCCTTCTACCTCCAGGCTACACTCCCAGACCTATTTTATACTTTTTATTTTTGGAAACAGGGTCTCTTAAGCCAGCGCAGCTGGCTTCGAACCTACACGATCCTCCTGTCTCCGCCTCCCAAGTGCGGGGATTACAAGCGTGCACCACCACGCCCCACATAAGTGACCTCTATTTTTAAAAAATTGGTTGTGGGTGGATCATCCTGTCAAAGTTACTCACCTTCTGGCTTTCAGGTTTTCAGTAAGTGGGATTAAGTGTGGAGAAATAGAAGCTCTAATACATTGTTGGTGGGATTGCAAGTTGGTGCAACCACTTTGGAGAACAGTATAGAAGATCCTCAGAAGGAGGAAAACAAACTTACCATATGATCCAGCAATACCACCTCTGGGTATCTACCAGAAAGAATGAAAACCAAAATACCAAACTAACGCATGAACAACCATGTTCATAGCTGCACAGTTCACCATTGCCACACTGTGGAACCAGCCAAGATGTCCTTCAACGAATGAGTGGATTTCAGAACTATGGGATATATACACAATGGAATTTTGCCTAGCCATAAGGGAGAACAAAATTATGGCATATACAGTGAAATGTCACAAAAAATAAGATATCAGATGCTTTTATTAATGTGCAAAATACTAGGGAGAAATGGGTAACAGGAGGAACTCTAGATGAAGAAGGGACCCTATAGAGGAGCCATGAAGGTGACATATCTGAGGGGATAAGGGGGGGGGGGATAAGGGAAACTCTTTAAAGCACATGATGTACTTAAACATATCATAGTCAATCAGGAAGCCAAGCAAGGGTAGGAGGGAGGGGGAGGGGAGGCGTTAGAGATTGGGTAGGGGCTGATGGGGTGACGTGTGCATGTATATCTCCATAAGTTTTTTTTATCCCATTGAGATTTATGGCTACAATGCGCCAATAAAAATTTATCAAACAGAAAAGAATCAACTAGCATAATAACATATCACAACTGTAATAGGATTGATATTATCAGAGAAAGACGTATCTTGCATATGTGTTGTGGTTTTTGCTTGTTTGTTTGGTGGTAGTTGGGGTTGAACCCAAGAGTATTTTACCTCCGAGCTACACCCAGCCCTTTTTATTTTTAAACAAGTTCTCACTAGGCTGCTGAGAGTCTCACTACATTGCTGAGACTGGCCTTGAACCTGTGATTCCCTGTGAACAGGCTTCCAAGTGTTGGGATTATAGATGTGTGCCAACATACCCAGCCCGTTTAAAAGTGTCTTCATGTTCCTCTGTGGCTCCACTGAGGGTGAACGAACTGGGGTTGGTTAGTTAGGATAAAGCAGGAGGGCGGGAGGGGGTGGAGGTGGAGACGACTGCAGAGTGAAGGGATAGTGGTTGGGGGGTACTTGTTAGGGAACAAGACCTAAAAGAGAAGATCATCCTGGATACTGGGAGTGAAATGCTAACCTAACCCCTTACCTTGTACTGTGCAGCTGTCCCGTGGACGTAGTGGTGAGCTCCCAGGCCTTGCAAAGCACCCACACCTCCTTTTGCTATATTTACCCAAGAACTGTCTTCCATGGTGGGAACCAGCTCTCCAGAAACCAAGGTAAGACCTGCAGTGTTGATGGTCAAAGTTCTCTCAACCGATCTGAAATAGTTCAGAATTCCTAAGCAGATGCGCTGAAATGAAGAAGGAACAGAATCAGCACCCCACCCTTTGCTCTGCCCCACCCCACAGAGAAAAACCTGATGGGGCCTTAACCTGGTCAACAGTACAGGTTTCCTACAGTACAGGAGAGAACCCACTAACGCAGAAAGGGGCTGATTTCATGTCAACAAACAAACACCAGCACAAAAGAATAAAAATGAGCGAAAGCATAAAAATGCACTAGTACTGAAGAGCAGGAAAGCCCCCTGGCTACACCGCCAATACTTCATTACTGAAACCAGCGTGCCCGGCCATTCGCATACCTGCAGCTCCCTGATGCGTAGGTGGCGCAGGTACAGAAAGGACAAGTAGGCCCCTCTCATCAAGACAGGGTTCCTGTCGCCGGGCTCAGTCCCATCATCCGAGCCCAGCAATTGTAGTGTCACTGCATAGTTGTGCCTTTGGTAAGCAGGAGAAATATAATGAAAACCTTTCACCTAGAAGCAGTTCAGAAACTTACACGCACCAAACTGAAGTCATTTTATTTAAACATAAAGGAATGTCACAATAGCTGCCCTTTAAAAATGCACTGGAGGGGAAATAACTACTCTAGGTGTACAAATACAAAAAGAAATCTCTCTTAGCAATTAGTTACTCTGTTAAAAACACAGTCCTGGAGTGAAACATTAATTTAGTTGTCTGACCTGTTTTAAACAGTCTTGCTTTCATTTCAACTTCAAATATTTTTGAGTTAACATGTAAGCTGCATATTAATGTCACTCAGTTTTCCCCACGGTTTTTTAATCCATTTCCGTGAGTCAAGCAAAATCATTTAATTTTACCCTGTCTCTTTCTTCTGCTGGAGAGGCCCATCAGCATGCTGACTAAGACTTATTTGTGCGAGGGCAGTTTCATTTTGTTCCATTGAAAGTTCATCATCCTTCATATTTTCATTCTGTCAAAAAAATGAGGACTTGTGCAATTACATAAACATTTGCAAAATTATTAACAAAATCGCAGTCAAGTCATTGTAAAATTAAACCTCATGATCCGACCATATTTAGATGCATTAGTAGAAAAGCCCTTTAATCCATTTCAACCTGACATAAGAAAATCCCGATTTATAAAACAGAGGGTCACCGTTTTCACCAAGCTAGTTTTGTTTTGCAAAAGTATTCATAGCTTTCAGATATCCACCCGATTTCCTGCCTTTTACATGATTATTCACGTTACAAAAAGTCAAAACACACATTTTTCAAGCACATAAATGCTTAGAACTTTGAACCTCTAGGTTCTATAAAGAGACCAATGGATTTAAGCCCTTTTTTCTCATTTGCTGGATTCACTCAGTTGAAGTCTCCAGCCTATTTCCTCACTTGTGAAATGTCAGGATGATGGGAAATGATGAGAGATTGCTGTGAGACTGAGTGATAGGATGTATATAAAGCCTGAGGCTTGGTGCCTGGTGTCTGCCAGATGCTCAAGTGCTCTCCTCTGTGAGTTGAGGCAGCCAGCCAGCCCCCTAGGATGTCTCCAGAATTCATGGTTTACGCTTAACTTCCACAGTCCTCTTTCTGAGGACTGAGAAGGGTGCAGCCATGCACTCGTAGATCCAAGGATAACTGACAAAAGTAATTTTGTTCATGGTCCTGTGCTCGGTCCCCTGAGCAGCCTCCTCCTGGCTGTCCTCTCTGTTGTTCCCTGGCATACACCTCATTCTTACAGGGATGCTTTCTCATAGTGGCGCTGATTCCCCGCCATGGCCTAGACTGGAGACCTCTTGTGGTCTCCTGTGCTCTAATAGTTGGTTCTTGGAATTGCAACAAGTCTTTATGGCAGAAACTGTTGGTTGTCCTCCAGTACCATTTTCCTCCAGCAAAGATGCTTATCTTGTCACTGGCCACTCAGATAAAGATGACACTTCCAAGTGTCTCCTGTAGCTCGGTGTCACTATGTGACTAGCGGAATTGGAGGGGGGTATGCTGCAGCTTCCCCACCCCCAGTCTCCACGTCGCTGCTTAGAATAAGACTATGGCTATGGAGCTCCATCTCAGACCAGGTGCTGGTCTCGAGTATGGAGCCATGTTTGTTGGAACTCCAGGCCAGACAGAGCTGAGCTGCCTGAGGGCTCTGTGGAGCAGAGCTGCCTACCAGCTCTGAACTTTCACATGATCAACATGTTAAACCGAGGGAGAAAAAGAGAAATTTCCAACGCCTCAGTCCTTGGGACTACCACCAACAACACCAAACTCAATTTTAACTAATATGGTTCCCAATGCTCTAAAGATAGACTACTCCCAGACTGTATGACTGACAGTGGGAAGGACAATTTTGACAAGAACACTGGGAAAAATAATTGAGTGAGAATGTTGGTTCTCCTTCTCCATCAGTGGTGGCTCTTTCTGCCTGTGGGGAGTTAGCCCCTGTGGGTTCCAGGTAATAATGTACATCAGTGGGTTTCTGGGTAAGCGTGCTACCACCCAAGGACTAGAACAGACCCTGTGTGGTGACATGGTACACTACCATTCCTAAAAACACAAACACGAGATCATCATCCCAAAGCAAAGAAAATATCTGTTTTTAAAACACTGCAAAGGCTGGGTGTGGTGGCGCACGCTTATAATCCCAGCACTTGGGAGGCAGAGACCGGAGGATCACACGGTTGAAAGCCAGCCTCAGCTACTGAGTGAGGCTCTCAGCAACTTAGTGAGACCCTGTTTCCAAATAAAGTATAAAATAGGTCTGGGAGTGTATCCCGGAGGTAGAAAAGCCCCTAGGCTCCATCCCCAGTACCACCAATAAATAAATAAAAATAAAAATAAATAAAAACACTGCAAAAAACGCTCCATGAAGGGAACAGGATTTTGACAATTCCTGTAAGTTTGGGGTGGTGTCCCGTGGGTCTGCAGTTCAACATGGCCCTGTGTGGTCTCAGAAGGAAGGCTCAGAGACACATTCTTTCTCTGGTGAGGTTGTGACTTTTTTGGCTGCTTCTAAAATTACCCAGAATTATACAGGAAACAACAGAGAGTGACATCGAGTTGCAGAGAAAGACATTTGAAGGATGAACAAACCACAAAAACACTGCTGGGCCAGCAGACTGCCAGGGAGAAAGGAAAGGGGCACAGAGAGGCTGGGAGGAGGGAAAGGAGAGAGCTGACATCCTCCAGAAAAGAGAACTGATCACAGCCCATGAAAGGAGACCACTTTGGAAATATCAGAAGTCCAGGAGCATATGCCCCCGGGATGGAGACGTGGCAGCCAAGCAGCAAGCTGCCCCCAGTCCAGAATGTCAACACCTCCTGTGTTCACTCTCTCTTTCTGGTAGGTTTACCTTTGACCTTCCTTGACCTTTACCCTGAGTCTTTGTCAACATGGTTGAGTTCATGTATTTTGAGTTCTGAGATTTCCACTGACTACAAATCTTATTTCCTTCTGGGAAGTTGGCAACGACAGTGGATAGGGAAATAGAAGGAATAATTAAGGGAAAAGTAAGTCTGCTGTGCAACTCCCACCCCAAATGTCTCTACAACTGATGTGTGCTTATCCACAGACAAAAGAGAAAGGAAGGATATATACTGAATATTAATAATGTTGTTGTTATTTTAGGTGGTACAATAATGGTCGAATTTACTTTCTTCCTTGTGATTTTTCTGCTGCCCACATTTTCTGTTGTAAATACCTGTCACTACTTTCATAAGACAATATTTGTTCTTGGTGTGTGTGTGTGTGTGTGTGTGTGTGTGTGTGTGTGTGTGTGTTACTGGGGATTGAACCCAGGGATGTTCTACCTGGGAACTGCATCCTCAGCCCTACAGCCCGATTTTATTTTTTTATTTTGAAATAGATCTTCACTAAGTTGCTGAGCCTAGCCTCATACCTGTGATCCTCCTGTCTCAGCCTCCCAAGTACTGGGGTTACAGGCATGCATCATCATGCCTAGATAAAAATATTTGTTTTTAAGAGTAAATATCCCATTACATTTGATGAAGAGAACCAGGAAAAAGGTATTTTCTGTTTCCTTGAACGCCTTACATATCAGAACTCCTGTATAGGACACTCCTGTGCACACCTGTCTTGTGTTGTCTCTGGAGAGGGAGGGAGCAGTAGCAAACAGGGAAACGCTGTGGCTGCTCCTTCTTCCTTTGGGGACAGCCACTGAGAAGAGGCCAAGAAAGAGGTCCTGCCCTGCTCCCTGACTCTGCAGCCTAGATGTGCTGTTTCCTGTCACCATACTGCAGCATAAGACCAAAAAATAGTGACCAATTTAAACTTATCATCCATATATATATATATATATATATATATATATATATATATATATATATATCTGTCTATCTATCTTGCTTGCATGCTTACTTATTGCGGTACTGGGGATGGAACCCAGGGGCATTCCACCTCTGAAATCTACTACACTTTTACAAGTGTGCACCACCATGCCTGGCTTAAACCATATCTTTCTAAAATATCATGATTAAGCTTTGTGTGATGGCTCATCCCTGTGATCCCAGTACTTGGGAGTTTGAGACAGGGAGGATTGCAAGTTCAACACCAGCCTCAGCAATTTATCAAGACCCTGCTTCAAAATAAAAAGAATAAGCTGGGCGTGGTGACACATGCTTGTAATCCCAGCATTTGGGAGGCTGAGACTGGAGGATTATGGTTCGCAGACAGCCTCAGCTACTTAGTGAGGCCCTCTGCAACTTAGTGATACCCTGTTTCAGAATAAAAAATAAAAAATAGGGTAGGGGGTATAGTTCGGTGGTCGAATGCCCCTGGGTTCCATTCCCAGACCCATCCAAATAAATAAATAAATACATACATAAATACATAAATAAATAAATAGAATAATAAAGGGCTGGAGGTATATCTCAGAGGTAGAATGCCCTTGGGTTCAATCCTCGGCACCTAAATAAATAAATAATAAATACTATCATCTATATTGGAACACAATAGCCATACATAGACATTTTAATAAGAATTTGTTTTCTTGGGGAATGGCATGGCAACAAATCTCTTGATCTAACACATTACACGTTCAGAAGGATTCACATAGGCCTCGCCAGTCCATTCCTTGTCCTGACCAGGATGACCGCTAAATAATTAAGAAGATGGATCATGGTGGTGCACACCTGTAATCCCAGTACTTGAGATGTTTGGGAGGATTTCAGGTTCAAGGTCAGTGTGTAATAACTTAGCAAGACTCTGTTTCCAAATAAAAAGTAAAATAGGACTGAGGATGTAGTTCAGAGATAGAGTGCCCCTGAGTTCTGTCCCTAATTCCAAAGGAGAGTAAAAAACTTAACAGTCCATTTTAAAGCAGAATTATCACATTCTAGTTATACATTATCCCCAATTAACAACTGTAAGAAAATTTGTTATTTTTCTAAATTCTCAAACTCAGATCTTTAAAGTAAATCTGAAGCCAGGTGTGGTGGCACACGCTTTTAATCCCAGTACTTGGGAGGCCGAGACAGGAGGATCACAGGTTCATGGCCAGCTCCAGCTACTTAGTGAGGCTCTCTGCAACTTAGTGAGACCCTGTTTCAAAATAAAGAATAAAAAAGAGGGCTGGAGGTGTAGCTTGGAGGTAGAATGACCTTGGGTTCAATCCCCAGTGCTACAAACAAATAAACAAAAAATTTCCAGAAAAACTATTTTTTTTTAAAAAAGTAAAACTGGAAGTAGAAGTTGTATTAGAAAAGAAGAGCCAGCTGCTGGGCGTGGTGGTGCACGCTTATAATCCCAGCACTTGGGAGGCAGAGACAGAAGTACCGCACAGGTTCAAAGCCAGCCTTTGCTACTTAGTGAGGCTCTCAGCAACTTAGTGAGACCCTGTTTCCAAAGAAAGTGTAAAATATGTCTGGAAGTACAGCCTGGAGGTGGAAAGCCCCTGGGTTCCACCTCAGTACCACAAAAAATTAAAAAAAAGAAAAGCCAGCCTTCAATGTTAGTAGCAAATAAAAGCCCTAATTCAAACTCTAGTTATTACAAGCATTATTAAAGGCCAAACATTCAATGTTAAAAATGTGTGTTAAAAATGTGGGGAAACGCCGGGTGTGGTGGTGCACGCTTGTAATCCCCGCGCTTGGGAGGCTGGGACAGGAGGATCGCGCTGGTTCGAAGCCAGACTCACTGCCTTAAGAGACCCTGTTTCCAAATAAAAATATAAAATAGGTCTGGGAGTGTAGCCCAGAGGTAGAAGGGCTTCCAGGAACCCCAGTACCACACACACACACACACACACACACACACACACACACACACACAGAGTGGGAAAACAGCCGGGCGTTGTGGCGCACACTTATAATCCCCGCGCTTGGGAGGCTGGGACAGGAGGATCGCGCAGGTTCGAAGCCAGACTCACTGCCTTAAGAGACCCTGTTTTCAAATAAAAATATAAAATAGGTCTGGGAGTGTAGCCCGGAGGTAGAAGGGTTTCCAGGAACCCCAGTACCACACACACACACACACACACACACACACACACACACACAAAGTGGGAAAACAGCCGAGCATAGTGGCGCACACTTGTAATCCCAGTATTTGGGAGGCTGAGACAGGAGGATCGTGCAGGTTTGGAGCCAGCCTCAGCTATTTAGTGAGGCCTTTGCAACTCAGTGAGGCCCTGATTCAAAATAAAGAATAAAAAATAGGGCTGGGGGTGTCACTTGGAGGTAGAATGCCCCTGGTTTCCATCCCCAGTACTGTTAAAAAAAAAAAAATGTGGGAAAACAGGATCTCTCCTAAGCTGTTGGTGGGGAGAAGGTATAACCATCTTTGGTGGGGTCCATGGGAAGTTTTTGTGCATATTCTGTGACCCAGAAATATCTACTTCTAAATATCTACCTTAAAAAGCACATGTATAAGAAGTTCAATAGGCCTGGTTTCATTATCACTTTGTTTTATTTTTGAAGTACTAAATAATGAACCCCTGGGTTATACCTCTGAGTTATACCCCCAGCTCTATTTTATTTTTAATTTTGAAACAGGGTCTACCATGTTACTGCACGCTGGCATCTAACTTACAATCCTACTGTACTTGAACCTCTTAAATACTGGGATTACAGGGATATGCCTGGCTAGGCATTTTTTAATAGGAGAAGCTACTTTGGCAACTACTTTCCATGGGAAGAACTGTGTAATCTATGGCATGATGAAAAATAACACATAGCCCTTAAAAAGAACAACAGGGACAGATCTTGGAGACATATTGTTACATGCAAAAAGCAAGTTGCAGAAAGGCATCCACATGGTGTGACATGTTGTTTATATAGAGAACTAAAATACAGAATTATCCTCTTTATATATTGTTATGGAGCTATACATATGCATGCAAATACATTGAAAGGGCTTGGAAGCATTAATAGTCTTTGCCTCTGAGGAAAGGGACTAAGACTGGTGATTTGGGACAAGGTAGTTGGAAAGGAATTTAACTTTTCGGTTATGTTAAAAGGCTGAGAGGAGAGTGTGAGAACTTTGTAGTACCTTTGCAACTTTTCTGTAGGTCTCACAAAATAATATGTGTAAACAATGTAGTTTTAAATTAATTTTTTAAAAATTCTTCAAGAGAAAAATGGTAACTATAGTGGAGAAACCCAGAAAATACCAATAGTTTAACCAACTGAGCAAAATTAATATGACTAGTGATAAGCCATGTTGAAAGCATGTTCCCCTGATATGATAAGCACATTTTGCTTCTGTGATGTCCTTCTGACACATAAGCCCAGTGTAACCATACAATAAAAACATCAGATAAAATCAACTTAGGGATCCATCTATAAGTTTTCTGGCCAGAGCTACTAAAGACTATCAAGGTCATGATAAAAAAAAGACTAAGAAACTATCACAGACCAGAAGATACTGGGGAGATATGATTAAACATAGAATCCCGGTACAGAAAAGAACATTAATGCAAAACCGGTGATATCCAAATTAAGCCTAGTTTAGTTAAGAGTGATGTACAAATGTTGTCTCCTTAGGTGTGGTAATTCTACCACAGTAATGTAAGATGTGAGTAACAGGAGACACTGATCACAGGCTATGTAGGAATGCTTTGTAATCCCTTTGCAATTCTTCTGTAAATCTCAGGCTATAATAAAATAATTTTTTGCTAAAAAATTAATACCCTAAAGAAAGGTTACTGATTAAAAGCATCCACTGAGAATTGGTCAGAACTATTCTGAAGCTGTGCTACAGTTAGAGATTGTGTTCTCTCCTGGCTGTCAAGCTGGACAATCCAATGAGGTTTTCTCTCCTTGATACAGAAGGTCCTTAAGAATGCTGTTGGTCATGAGTATTCGTTGCCACTTGCCAACTTCAGAATCAGAATGCTGGCCAACACAGAGATGCCAAACTTTGTACTTGACTGCCACATACTTTCAAAACAGTAACAGAGCCTTAAAATGCAAGCTGGTATTCCTACACCTCCTCCAGCTGCCATATTAAACAAAATTAATCGTAATATTATCCAAGTAGTATTCAACATTCAAAATGGTAATATGTTAGCTCTGGGGCTCTGATAAAGTCTTTATGTTAGCATAAAATGACAGAAAACTGACCTCAATGGAACACACCTATAGTCCCAGTACTTGGAAGGTTGAGACCAGAGGATTGCAGGTTTGAGGCCAGCCTCAGGAACTTAGTGAAGATATGTTTCAAAATAAAAAATGAAAAAGGGCTGAGGCCATAGCTCTGAGGTAGAATGATCCTGAGTTCAAATATCAATATAGCCGGGCGTGGTGGCGCACGCTTATAATCCCAGCGTTCGGGAGGCTGAGACCTAGAGGATCGCGGTTCGCGGACAGCCTCAGCTACTTAGTGAGGCCCTCTGCAACTCAGTGAGACCCGGTTTCAAAATAAAGAATAAAAAATAGGGCAGGGGGTGTAGCTTGGAGGCCAAATGCCCCTGGGTTCCATCCCCAGACACACACACACACACACACACACACACACACACACACACACAAATCAATATAAAAAAAGTAACGGAAACACTTGATGAGATCACAAATTATCACTCACAGGAAAATGAAATAGAAAATGCATTGTTGCCCCAGTTTCCTCTCTTCACACCAGTGCCATTTTCTTTTCCCTGCATGGAAAGCTCTTTGGGTGGCTTGCACGCCTGGATTCTTATCATTCAGTAAATATCAGTCCAGAGGCCACTCACACCTCCACCAAGGAACCTTGCTGTTCACTAGTGGAGCATGCCCCTCTCCACCCACTGTTCTCTGCCCCTGTGCTTTTCTTCCTGTCATTCACAAATTAAGAGACACAGATTTACTTCTTTGTTCTTTTCTTCACTGTATGTTGTTCCCCAGGAGTAAGGACTGAGAATGTTTCATTTCCTGTGTCCATATAAGTCCTGATACAAAGGAGCACATGCTCTATGTAATATCTACTGAATAATTAATGAAACTAATATGTAAGATGATAGAGTTTGTGTTATCTACTCCCTCATATCCTAGCTCTGAAATCTAGGATTTTATGTCTCTAGGAATTAGGTATTCTAAGTTCTCTCTACAGTCTATTTACCATAAAAGTTAACTTGAAAATACATTGCTCACATTTTTCTTCCTTCAGTCAGTTCCAAGAACATTTATAAGTCAGTAGATTTAAATCCAACTAACACCCTGATGCCACATGAATCTTTCTAAAAATTACCTTTGTACATGTCACTTATAGAAGAAAGCACAGATTTTCTTGTCCAGCCTTTATGAACATTCACAATTAGCCTTCACTTCTCCCTTCCAACCCCTCTCCCCCAAAATCTCTTCACTATATTTCTGCATGAATTTTCCACCCAACCAACTAAACTTGACCACAGCATGTATGCCATCTCCTCTGCACGGTCGTTCATGCTGCCCCTCATAGAATGTGCTTTCTGCTTCCTTTTCTACCGCTTGCCTAAGCCCTATACTTCCTTCAGGCCTGACTCACTCTCCTCTCCTTCAAGAGGCTTTCTCCACCAGAACCAGCCTGTGGGGATCACTTTCTTCATGTCCCCAGCTCATAGGGACATGAATCATTAGGACAAGCACTCTTGCACTGGTATTGGTTGATTGGCTATCCTGGTAGGAACAACATGTTATATCCTACCTCTTTATATTCCTTTTTTCAACTGGCACATAATCTTTCTTAAAATGAAAATGAACTTGGCTAGGTAATAGAGTTTTTTTTAATGAGAGGACCACAGAAAAACTATCAAAGAACATTTCTCAGGCCTGAATAAGATGCCGAGTGAATCAGAATCGTAGTGTTATTTCTTCACTGGTAGAGGTTGTACCTGGTAGAGGTTGACGTTGCTATAAATGTTCTCCCAGATTTGGTCATAGTTGCGCTGATGTGAATGCTGAGATGTCATGAGGGACGGACCATGTGGCGCCATCGTGACTGTCTTTGCAGCGTGATCTTGGAGCACCTGCATTACTCGCTTGGGGTGAGAAATCTGAGGCAGAACAGAAAGGAGAAGGAATGGTTAGTAAAACCTTCTCAGCAAAAATATGACCACACACATGTAAAAAAGGGAGAAGCACCAGGTGGGGACTTTATTCAATTAAAAGTGATATTAAACTTGAGCATGATGATTATGCAAACACATTCATCCAGCCAGCATCATACACATTCAGATGCACAGGGCAGCTCACTTAAAATTTCATGACAGCAGCCGGGCGTGGTGGCGCACGCTTGTAATCCCCGCGCTTGGGAGGCGGAGACAGGAGGATCGCGCAGGTTCAAAGCCAGCCACGCTGGCGTAAGAGACCCTGTTTCCAAAAATAAAATAGGTCTGGGAGTATAGCTCGAAGGTAGAAGGGCTTCCAGGAACCCCAGTACCACCAAAATAAATAAATAAATAAATAAATAAATAAATAAATAAATAAATATAAACTTCCATGACAGCTGGGCATGGTGGTGAATATCCATAATCCCAGCAACTCAGGAGGCTAAAGCAAGAGGACTGCAAGTGTGAGGCCAGCCTCAGCAATTTAGTGAGACTTTGTTTCAAAATAAAAAATACAAAGATTTGAAGATATAGGGCAGTAGTAGCGTGCCCCCCCCCACCCCGGGTTCAATCCTCAGTACCACAAATAAAGATAAATAAATAAAATCCTGTGACAACCACCAAGACAGTATCAGGCGGAAACATCCCCACAAGTGTTGTAGAACCAATAAAAAGACAAACACCCATCAGCCTCGGGTACAAACCCTGCCCACTGTCAAGACCTAGAGGCGATGGCGGCAGGGTAGCATGAGGGCAGCCCTCGCTTTGCAGGCACACGGGCCTGGGCTCGCCTCTCTGCTGGAATCCTGCTTTGCCACACAGAGCAGTACATGTCAGCCTAACAAGAGTATTAGTGGTTTCTCTCCCCTGTCTGCTGCAAGATGCCTGGTATGGAGTTTCATTTTTGAAAGATGAAAAAATTCTGGGGATCTGTTGAACAATAGTGTCATTTTACATGTATGTATGTATGTATGTACTAAGGATTAAACTCAGAGGATTAAACTCTGAGTTACACCCCAAGCCTTTTTTATTATTTTGTTTTGAAAATAGGATCTCATTAGGTTGCTGAGTCTCACCAAGTTTTGGGGTCTGGGTTCAAACTTGAGATCCTCCTGTCTCAGCTTCCCAAGTCCTGAGATTACAAGGGTGGGCCATCACACCCAGCTCAATGTCATTGTATTTAACCCTATAAACCACATACTTAAAATGGTTAAGATGGTACATTTTGAGCCAGGCATGGTGGTGCATGCTTGTAATCCCAGTACTCGGGAGGCTGAGACAGGAAGGATTCCCAGTTCGAGGTCAGATTCTGCTACTTACTGAAATCTTCCACAACTTAGTGAGACCCTGTTTTAAAATAAAGAATAAAAAATAAGGCTGGGGGTGTATCTTGGAGGTAGAACGCCCCTGGGTTCAATCCCCAGTACCGAACAGAAAAAACATATGGCAATTTTTTATGTGAAGTTTACCACGGTGAAAGAGATCATTATGTTCAATATTTTTGTTTCACAGATAAGGAAACTAAGGTTCAACAAGGTTACATGACTAGACTAATATCACGCAGAGATGTGGTGATAAACCTGGGCCAAGATCCAGCTCTTTCAGCAATTTTTAGTCTCTACTGAAGCTAACAGGATTTTTAAAGTTTGACAGTTAGATTAGGAAATTCAAAATAAAGCCTTCAGAATTAATCCATGCCAACATTTTTTAAAAGGAAAAGAAAATCCTTCCTTCTACAGGATAGTTTTTATCTAGCCAGAACCTTATCTACAAGAGAGCCTGTTATTTTCTTACCTTCAAGAACTTTGCTTGTTGTTGCATTAATGCATCCACTCTTCTCTTTTCTTTTAGTTTGGTCAACATTTTCTTTTGCCAAGGATCACATTTTGGTTTGATCTAGTGGGCAAACAGGTTCACACAAGATTGCAACATAACACAACAGTTCTCGATAAAAGTTGGGAACAAAAAGATTCAGGGGTGGTGGTGTACACTTGGAATCCCAGTCCTCGGGAGGCTGAGACAGGAGGATCATAGGTTCAAGGCCGACCTCAGCAACTAAGTGAATCCTTGAGCAACTTAGTGAAACCCTGTTTCAAAATAGAAAATAAAATAGCATTCAGGGTAAAGTTCAGAGGTAGAATGCTCTTTGGTTCAATCCTCAGTAACAAAAAATAAAAGGTAAGATTCAGACTTTTGAAGTGGGATCAGACCTAGGTGCTAGGAGGTATGCTGGGATGTGTGCGGTCTTGGGAAGGGTGTGTCTGCAGACACAAATCTGTCGAAGAAGACAGCAGTTCCTGCGGGTACCGGGCCTCTGAGATGCAGTAGCTTGGTCTGGATTGGACCATACAGTGTATGAGCAGGAGGGACCCTAAGTCCAATCAGTGTTGGGCGTTGTGCTCTGTTCATAGAGCAAGAGAAAGGATTCACCCACAGACTCCTGGTGACTTTGTATTTAAAGCTTCATTTTCACATTAGCAAAAATTATTTCTGTGGCTACAAATACCATCAATATGCTGATAACTCTCAAATTTATATTTCAACTCTAAGCCCTAGCCTATTATCTCTAACGACCTCCTTAATATCTATACTTGGATATTATGTGTCACAACCTAAAATAAAAAATCCATAGCCGGGCACGGTGGCACATGCTTATAATCCCAGCATTTGGGAGGCTGAGACAGGAGGATCGCGGTTCATGAACGGCCTCAGATGCTTAGTGAGGCCCTTTGAAACTCAGGAGACCCTGTTTCAAAAATAAAGAATAAATAATAGGGCTCGGGCTGTTGATCAGAGGTAGAATGCCCCTGGGTTCCATCTCCAGTACTGCAAAGAGGAAAAAAAAAAAAAATACAGCTTTGCCTAGACTAACCACCCTCTGCTCAGGTCCTAGGCCTAGGAATAATCTTTGAATTCTCTCCTTTTTCTCATTCTGTTGGTCAGAATGGACTATGCTCAGAATGTGTATGTCCCTGGAAAATGTATGCATCGAAATCTAACTCCTCCCAAGGAGATGTTAGCAGGAGATGAGACTTCAGGAAAAATTCGTTCATGCAGGTGTTGGCCCCATACATTGTTTAGGGATCATATGTAAGAGGCTAAGGGAGCTCGTTTGTCCGTCCCCCACGTGAGGACAAGCAAGAAGTGCGCAGTCTTGCAACCTGGACAAAGGCTCTCACAGGAACCCAACCATGTTGCTTCTCTGATTTACACTGTGAGAAATAAATTTCCCATTGGGTATAAGGCACCCAGTTTATTACATTTTGTTAAAGTAGCCTGAATGGAGGATCATATAAGATTTTTCTTCCCTTTATAATATAACCCATCCTTATGATGGGTGGATTTCATATTTTTGGTTTTGTATGCTCAGTGAAATCATTTTCATTTGTGACCTAAAACTTAACACAGGTCAAACTTTCATGGTTCTTCACAGACATATACAGGGTGGTGAACAATTTTATAATAATAATAATAATAATAGTAAGTAGTAGTAGTAGTAGTAGTAGTAGTAGTAGTAGTAGTAGTAGTGGTAGTAAGAAATGAACCCAGGGTTATTCTACCTTTGAAACACACTAAAACTAAAACACACCAACCCCTTTTAATCTTTTATTTTTGAAACTCCCCACATTGCTGAGGGGTCTCACTAAGTTGCTGAGTCTATCTTCAAACCTGTGATCCTCCTGTCTCAGCCTCCCAAGCACTGGGATTATAAGCATAAGACACCATGCCCAGCTGCCTTCTTATTTTAAAAGGTAAACAAGTATTTTTTTTTCATGGTCTATTTAAAGTTACACGTGTTTTTCATTTTTCATGCTTTTTGTTGGTGATCTCACTGTAGAAAATGGTCCCTCAGCAAAGTCTATACATGCTCTTAAGTGTTCACAAGCACAAGAAGAGTGTGGTGTTCCTTCTGGAGAATATGTGCTATTTATTTATTTATTTATTTATTTATTTATTTATTTATTTATTGGTGGTACTGGGGTTCCTGGAAGCCCTTCTGCCTCCGGGCTACACTCCCAGACCTATTTTTACATTTTTATTTGGAAACAGGGTCTCCTAAGCCAGCGCGCGCGGCCGGCTTCGAACCTGCGCGATCCTCCTGTCTCCGCCTCCCAAGCGCGGGGATTACAAGCGTGAGCCACCACGCCCGGCCTGAAAATCTGTTATTAGCTAGGTTTCTTTGATTCAAGAGTTTGATGCTACTGGTCATAAGTGTAATGATAATAATCCAATAACAATATATTAAACATGGTATCTTGAAAGATTATCACACATAAAACCAGGTTATGCCTTGACCAATGCCGTGATCAGACACTCACAGGAACTAACACTCTCTTTCCCTAGGAGTAGTGACTCAGCTCAGTATCTGCTACATCAGCATTTCCACTGACTTTCTAGAACACAATTTCCTTGAATGAGAAGTGATGGCTGTCTGCACTACCTAAAATCATCTTATTTAATCTGCTTATAGATATGTTGCTTATAAATTGTACATCTCTGGCACCCAGGGCTCTGCCCAATACGTACCCAATAATATATGCCCCGTATAGTTTATACTCAATAATACAGTATACACCATTTATAGTTTTAACTAAAAAGTTGGCTTTACACAGTGAATTACACCTCTTAACATCATTCTTTGTTTTTGCCAAGTACCCAAGATCATTAACAATAAGAAAAGAATTTGGGCCCCATGGAGCGATGTACAGACATCTGGGGAACTTTGGAGGAGATGCGTCCTCATGGCTACTTTCAACATAGAGATAAGCCAGCAAGAGCTCGGAGGCTCTGGCAGACAAGCCAGGTTCTCTGAGGATGGACAGGCACCGCTCTGGGTCCTAGAGGACAATTTGTTGAGGGCACTGAGGAGAGGAGATAACAGGTAGACCTAGTGCTGCCAGATTGGTGGGAATTTTTGTGACACTGCTGCCGTCTCTAAGGTGACCGTCACCACAGACCCCCTTACCTTTATAAAGGAAATCCAGTTGGCTCTCTTTTTCAGGGCCATGGCAGGTCCCGACAAACCCACATTTTCTGCTTTAGCTATGCCATCCTCATAGTCTGGAAATGTTTGCATTCTCTGCTGCTCCATGAAGATGCTTTGAAATTTTTGGGAAACCTAAACAAGATTAAGAAGAGAGGCACGGAAGCCAGCTGTGGTGGTGCGCACCTGTAATCCTAGTTCTTGGTGAAGCTGAGATAGGAGGATCGCAGGTTCGAGGATAGCCTCAGCAACTTAGTGAGATCCTGTTTAAAAAATAAATAAATAAATAAATAAATAAATAAATAAATAAATAAATAAATAAAATAGGGCTGGGGTATACCTTGGAGGTAGAATTCTCCTGGGTTCAATCCCCAGTAAAATACACACACACACACACACACACACACACACACACACACATACACACATACACACACTAAACAAATACATACACACATATAGCAGCCCTGGGAATGGCCTGGTTACTGAGGCTGGCCTCGAACCCGCAATCCTCCTGTCTCAACCTCCCAAGTACTGTGATTACAGGTATGTGCCACTGTGTGTTTCAAATGCTTTTTTTTTTTCCATGACAGAGCTGCGTACTGCCTGAACGCTGAGCGTTTCCTCCTTCCTTCTCCAGAGTGGGCCCAGGCCCACGGGGCCATCCATGCACTGGTGACCCTGCAGTACGACTTCCTCGCTCCATGGTGATTGCTGCACCATAATGTGAATGTTCTTAAAGCCACGCTTAAAATGGCAAACTTTATATTGCATGTATTTTACCATCCACGCATGAACAGGTGCACACTCATACACACAAGGAACCTCCCGCAGTGCTGGCACACACCAAAGTCTCAGCAGTGGTTTCTGGGATGAGTGAGAAAGTTTGTGAGCTCCAGAACTGAGTATTCCTCTAGTTAATGCCAGTACTTCTCTGGCCGTGCTGTCTAATTGTGAGCACAATTAACATTTCATATAATATTGTTACAAGGAAATCAAATGGAAATGATCCCCATATACAAGGTACTGTCCCCCCCTCCCCAAGTCCTCAGGGCTGCTACACATTTAACTGTGAATTAGTTAAGATTAAATAAACTTGCAACTTAGTTCCTCGGGTACACAAGGCACCTTTCAAATGCTCAACAGCTACATGTAACTAGTGGTTACCTCATAGGACGCACAGGCACAGAACATATTTGTCATTGCAGGAAGTTTAGCAAAATGGTGCTAGTCTAGGGCTGGGCTGCACACTTTTTCATAGAGGGCTGAATAGTAAGTATTTTAGTGTTTACAGACCACAAAGGTCTCCACTGTAACTACTTGATTCTGCCACTGTAGTGAAAGCAGCCATAGACAATACATAAATTAAAGGGCATGGTGTTGCTATGCTCTGAATATTTGTGTTCCTACAAAATTCATGTGTTGAAATCCTAATCCTTGAGCTGAAAGCATTAGAAGGTGGGGCTCTCAGTAGGTAATTGGTGTTCATGAATAGGATTAAGTGAAGCCCAGAAAGATCCTTAGCTTTCTACCATGTGTAGACACAGCAAGAAGACACCATCTATGCTGGGCGTGGTGGCGCACGCTTGTAATCCCAGTACTTGGGAGGCTGAGACAGGAGGATCACAGTTCGCGGACAGCCTCAGCCTTCAACTACTTAGTGAAGCCCTCTGCAACTTGTTTCAAAATAAAGAATAAAATAAAAATAAAAACTAGGGCAGGAGGGTGTAGCTTGGAGATTGAATGCCCCTGGGTTCCATTCCCATTGTCACACATACACACAAAAGGGCAGCATCTATAATCCAGAAATATGGGCCCTCACCAGGTACTGGATCTTGGACTTTATCTTGGACTCCTCAGTCTCCATGACTATGAGAAATAAATTTCTATTGTTTATAAGCCACCCAGTTTAGAGTATTTTATGATAGCTATCCAAATGAGATAAGATGGCTGTATTACAAAATCTTGATTTGAAGTCTGGGGCGGTAGCTCCATGGTAGAATTTTCACTTAGGGAACGCCTAGATCTGGCTTCAATCCTCAGCTCTGGAAAAAATAACTTTTAAATTAAAAAGCCGGGCGTGGTGGCGCACGCTTGTAATCCCCGCGCTTGGGAGGCTGAGACAGGAGGATCGCACGGGTTCGAAGTCAGCCTCAGCTACTTAGTGAGGCTTTCAGCAACTTAGTGAGACCCTGTTTCCAAATAAAATAAAAATAAAAAATAAAAAAAAGGTCTGGGAGTATAGCCCGGAGGTAGAAAGCCTCTGGGTTCCACCCCTAGTACCACAAAACAAAAAAAAAATTAATTAATTAAAAAAATTTTTTGTACTGGGGATTAAGCCTAGGAACATTCTCATACAACCTCAGCCTCATTTTATTTTTTATTTTGAAACAAGTTATTGCTAAGTTGCTAAAGTTGGCCTCAAACCTGCAATCTTCCTGTCTCAGCCTCCCAAGTACTAAGATTATAAGCATGTACCATTGAATCCAGAAAAAAATAGCTTTTCTCTAAAAAATAAGTGGTGAAGCTGGGCGTGGTGGTGCATGCTTGTAATCCCAGCGCTTGGGAGGCTGAGACAGGTGGATTGTGCAGGTTCGAAGCCAGCCTCAGCTACTTAGTGAGGCTCTCAGCAACTTAGTGAGACCCTATTTTCAAATAAAGTATAAAATAGGTCTGGGTGTATAGCTCGGAGGTAGAAAAGCACCTGGGTTCCACCCCCAGTGCCACACACACACACACACACACACACACACACACACACACACACGTGGTGGCCTCTGGCTTTGGATTGCTGACTCTGCGTCTCAAGCATTAAGGTACTAGAATGAACAATACCTAAGTACAGGAAATCTTCCTATATACAAAAACAGCATTGAAGTGTGATGGACTGTCTTGGGAGCACAGCTAACATTTCCTATAATACTGTTCTAGAAAATCAAATGGAAATGACCCCCATAGACAAATGCAAGTTGTTGTTGGGAACAAGGCTGGTATGTTGGAGAGTTCTGCTGGCCTCTGTCCTTTTACCCATCACTGATGATGTCTACTGTGCTATGATTTTATTATTGCTTATTCTGGGTTTTTTTGTTTGTTTTTTGTGTTTTTTTGTTTGTTTGTTTGTTTGTTTTTGGTGGTACTGGGGTTCCTGGAAGCCCTTCTACCTCCGGGCTACACTCCCAGACCTATTTTATACTTTTTTATTTTTGGAAACAAGGTCTCTTAAGCCAGCGGCTGGCTTCGAACGTGCGCGATCCTCCTGTCTCCGCCTCCCAAGCGTGGGGATTACAAGCGTGTGCCACCACGCCCGGCCACTCCGGTTCTTTTTAAACACCACCTTAGTCCACCTCTATCTTCACCTATTATAAGATGCGGTGATAATAAGGGTAAGAATGGTGTCATAGAAGCACTTTGTGGAGACAGTGCTGCTAGGGGCACGAAAAGCAGAGCAAAAGCTAAATATCATCACCTCCAAGGAAACCCAAGGAATGTGAAACCATCCGCTTCAAGGAGCTTAAAGCCGTGATGCGGACTGACAGAATTAATCCTGGTGAATGATGCTAGAACAAGCAGAGACTTCAAGGTCAAGTGAGAAGTGAAGAGGAGAAAGTGGCTACTTCTTTTACAGGGAGCATTAAAAGACATTCAGGAGCCGGGTGTGGTGGCACATGCCTGCACTCCCAGTACTTGGGAGGCTGAGGCAGGAGGATCACAAGTTCAAACCCAGTCTCAGCAATTTTAGCAAGACTCTGTTTCAAAATAAAACATAAAATAGGGCTGGGGATATAATTCAGAGGTAAAATGCCCCTGAGTTCAATCCACAGAGACACTCTCTCTCTCTCTCTCTCTCTCTCTCTCTCTCTCTCTCTCTCTCTCTCTCTTCTTTTTTTTTTTTTTTTTGGTGGTACTGGGATTCCTGGAAGCTCTTCTACCTCTGGGCTACACTCCCAGACCTATTTTTACATTTTTATTTGTAAACAGGGTCTCCTAAGCCAGGGCGCACGCACGGCTGGCTTCGAACCTGCGCGATCCTCCTGTCTCTGCCTCCCAAGCGCGGGGATTACAAGCGTGCGCCACCACGCCCGGCTCTCTTCATATTGTATTTTTGTCTGGATCATTTATTTATTATATTATTATTATTATTATTATTATTATTGGCAGTACTAAGGATGGAACCCAGGAGCATTCTACCCCAGCCCTATTTTTTATTCTTTATTTTGAAACAGGGTCTCACAAAATTGCAAAGGGCATCTCTGAGTAGCTGAGGCTGGCCACAAACCCCAATCCTGGGATTACAAGTATACACCATCACACCCAGCTTCTGATTTATTATTTTTATCCAACAAATATATACACTTGCAAATAATACATAGCTAGAGCTAGAAAAATATCTTTATTGTTGGAACACTTGCTGAAAAAATGTTTTACTATAAATCTGATGCACTCTACCCATAGTCATTTTTTTCCTTTTGAGACAAGCTTTAACGTGGTTTTTGATCATCTAATTTTCTCTTGTAAGGAGGTGTAATTGTGATAGCAGAGAAGACTGCATGACTTCAAACATCACTGTACAATGAACATTTTGTTGAATATAAAGCATTTTGCCAATAGGAATACTACAAAATGTTCTGAGAATTGGAGCGCTTTAGACATGAGACAGCTTCGTCATGCAAATTTGCCCAATCTGGCTTACATTTATATAATCTACTACAGACTGTGCCCTAACTTTTTTCTTTAAATTCTTCAAGAAAAAAAAAAGAAAGAAAGGCTGCAATTCCCCTGGATTTGCTATTAGAGGGTCCCATTACATTTTTGTGCGTGTATGGTACTGGGGGTGGAGTCCAGGGGCATTCTACTTCCGAGCTACACCCCCAGTCCTATTATTTTTTTTTAGTCTTTTTATGTTTGAAACAGGGGCTCACTGAGCTGTGAAGGGCCTGGCTAAGTAGCTGAGGCTGTCCGCTAACCGCGATCCTCCGGTCTCAGCCTTCCTAATGCTGGGATTACAAGCGTGCGCCACCGCGCCCGGCTTCCATTACTCTGATGTAAAAGGAGTTCTTCCTTGCAGTTCTCTGAATGCCAACTGTTACTATTTTGTAACTCTAGAAACAATCATTGCCATATAAATATGAAACTTTGTGGAAGATTCTAGTGTTTTCTTTCATGGGTGCCTGTATTTGTATTAAGACTGCATCAAAGCCAGCTATGGCTATAATCCTATAATCCCCATGCTTGGGAGGATGAGAAAGTAGAATCACAGGTTAGAGGCCAGCCTCAGCAATTTAGCAAGACCCTCAGCAACCTAGTGAGACCTTGTTTATAAACAAAATATCAAGGGGGCTACACATGTAGCTTGAAAGCCAGAGAGATAGAGAGACAGACAGATGGACAAACAGAGAGACAGACAGAAAATGCACCAAATACCAAGGAAAAGAGTTCCATTTCCTTAGCAGAGTCTCTTAGCTGCTGCAGGTCATAGGGGATACTGAAGTGGGAGAGCAGAAGCCCCAGCTGAGGTTTCAGTTCTCCTGTTTCTGCTGTGTGCTGGGGCAGGTTAAAAGCAGTATCTGTTCTCCTTGACCCTGAAAAAGAGAATCAAAATCAAGAGCATGAAGACCAATGAACACCAGCCAGGGAGAGAAAGCAAAAATCCTTCAGGATAGTGGGAGGGAGGCCTCCCCTGCTGATGGGAAGCCATTCTGCTTCCAGCGTCACCTTCTCTGCCAGTTTATAGTCTGCACCGCGCTCGGCCAGGTGGAGCTGACCTCGCAGCTGGGTTTCTGCAGGTGGGAACAAGGACATTTCATCATCTCAGCTTCTGCGAGAACCCCAAAGGCCTTCTGGGGAATGACGTAGTGGGCACAGATCTGCTATGATCCTTTGTAGCAAAAAAAACCTCTTATCATTTATAAGTTAACCAGCAAACTAGAAGACAGCGAGCACTTTCATCTGCTCTGCCTGGCTAACTCCCACTCAACTCTTTGGACAAGACTCTCTAAAGAGAGACCCTGTTTCAAAACAAAAACTTTAAGAAGGGCTGAGGGTGTAGCTGGGAGGTAGAATGTCTGCAACAATGAAAAGAATGTTAAACAGAGTAGAAACCTCATCAGGTTTCTTAAACATCTCTAACACCAGGTAAGGACAGGGGAACTACAGTAAACTCATTCTGAGGTGATAAAGATTCTATCATTGTAAGGCCGGGCGTGGTGGTGCACGCTTGTAATCCCCGCACTTGGGAGGCGGAGACAGGAGGATTGCGCTGGTTCGAAGCCAGCCTCTCTGGCTTAAGAGACTGTTTCCACATAAAAATGTTAAAAAACAGGTCTGGGAGTGTAGCCCGTGGGAGTGTATCCCGGAGGTAGAAGGGCTTCCAGGAACCCCAGTACCACCACCAAAAAAAAAAAAAAAGATTCTATCATTGTGAAATAGTAAAGGTAGAAGAAACTGTAGAGATCACTTAATCTGACAGGCTTATCATGGAGATGAGTAAACCAGGGCCCGAGGAGCTGACATGAAAGTCCATGTGAGGTCATGACAGAAACAGGCCTAGAACCCAGAGCTCTGGCCTCAAGCCCACTCTCCCTTATCTCTCAACCTGCACGTTGTAAAGATGGAGATACAGATGTCTAAGGGAAGCAGTTGGCATTTTTTTCTCATCAAAACATATTAAACTAACACTTGCTTATTAGGAAGATATAAGTTGTTGTTGGTACATAGAAAAATGTTAGTAAGATCATGGGATAAAAGAGTGCATGCACAAAATCACAGTCATCTTTTTCCTTCATGTTACTCTAGGGGAAAGAAGATTAATTTCTAACCTGAAATGCTGGTATCATCCACAGGGCCAGGAGATGCAGACCCCTGGATGTCAGGGTCATTGACACAGACGTCTTCATTTTCTTGACCAACATCAGGGACTTGTTTATCACCTGGACTAAGTGCTTTAGAAATGGGCAGATACTGGAGGGCCTACAGAAAGGCAAAGTCAAGAGGCTGTATGTCAACCCGATCCTCACAGAAGCTTCCAGATGTGGGCGCAGGAGCAGGTCTCTATCCGCTTCCATTGGGGAGTGGGACAGAGGAGGAACCTCAGTAACCCGAGGAACTAAGTTTGGAAATGGGAAACCCAGTGCTGTTACCAACCTGAGTGACCTTAAGCTCCAGTCAGGTCTACACTCATCACACAATTCGCTCCTTTGAGATCCCCCAGCCCGAGTTAGGGCCTCTCTTCTCTCACTCTCTTTAACCTCTTTTTTATTGTAGTACTCTTTCTTATCCCATCATATTTCAGTAGAAAGTGTGTGTGCATGCGTGCATGTGTGCGTGTGTGCGTGTGTGTGTGCTACTAGGAATTGAACCCAAGAGTATTCTATTTCCAAGCTATACTTCACCCTTTTTCATTTATTCTTTTGAAACTGAGTCTCACTAGGTTGCTGAGAGTCCCGCTACATTGCTGAGGCTGTCCTCAAACCTGCAATCCTCCTGTCTTAGCCTTCCAAGTACTCAGGCTACAGGAGCACATCACACTTGGTGAAATTTTTAAAGTATACTTTTATTGGTGCATTGTACCGTCCTCAAACCTGCAATCCTCCTGTCTTAGCCTTCCAAGTACTCAGGCTACAGGAGCACATCACACTTGGTGAAATTTTTAAAGTATACTTTTATTGGTGCATTGTACCATGCATCATACTGAGGCTTCGTGTGCTAGGAACGTACGTGCACATAACATTCAATGCATTTCCCTCTGCACCCTGCCCAGCTCCCTTCCTCTCCTCATTCATAATATTGAAACTGGGCTTAATGGTTCCACCAAGATCCATAGAATTGTGTGAATCATTTCCTTCATCAGGTCTCTCCCTCCCCAAGTCCCCTTCCGCTATGCTGCTGGTCTCTCTCCTCATTTATTTGAAGTCTCTTTTGTTTCCTGGTTTCTTTTCAGCTTCCACAGATGAGAGAAAACATATGACTCTTCTCTCTCTCTGAGACTGGCTAATCTCATTTAGCATAATATTCTCTAGTTCCATCCATTTTTCTGCAAATGACATAATTTTGTTCTTCTTTATGGCTGAGTAAAATTTCATTTGTATGTATACCACAGTTATGTCACCCACTCATCTGTTGATGGATACCTAGGCTGGATCCACAGTTTGGCTCTTGTGATTTGTGCTACTATAAACATGTGGATGCATACATCACTATAACATTCTGGCTTCAAAAAATCTAGGTTAATATTAAACTATCAGTAGAAATTTACTTGCTCCTTCTTACGGGAACCTTGTCACCTTTCAGCAAAGACCACATCTTTGCTGCATGGCCTAGGACAAGTACCTGGCACATATTAGATCTCATTAAATATTGCTAAATAAAAAAGTGGACTTATGTTGGAAAGCATAAATCCTGAACAAGATGATGAAAACGCAAACTTCCAGAGTGAATATGATATAGCACATCAGACACGTGTTGAAGGAAGCTAAATTCATAAAGTGATTTCAGGTTTAAAAAAAAATCCAGTGACCGATTGTTTCCTTGTCATTTTTAGGGCAGATAGAGAACAGAAACAGTAACAAGCCAAAACCAGGTGACAGGAGTGAGAAAACATTGAGCTGCTGCTTGCACACAAGTGTCTCGCGTGCCACCAGTCACATACCATAACCCCGTCACCTACCTGCAGGTAGCGGTGAATGGTCCTGGCAGAGTGCAGCTGGCACACTAACCACCTCGTGTAGATAGTCAGGTCTTCCAGAGTCACCAGGCTAGGAGCATTGTTCTTCCCTGTAAGGAAGTTTTCCCTGGCAACAGACAATCTTTCAGCTCTCTGAACAGCATCGTCGTACTCCTGCATAATGTAGCCAACCTGCTTCTGTTGGAGAGAGACACACAGACAGAACTTAGCTATGGGCAAACCTTAATCTCTGTTCCATTTGCAGCTGAACATAAAGGAATGTGGTCAAATGGAGGGCTGTTGAAGTCCCACAGTTTTTCCGTAACTGAATTTGATTGGCAAAGGCAGTGGTCATACTCTTAGGACTCTGAAGAAAAAAGTCTCCAAACGGAGTCAGTGCATGAAGGTGTTAAGCTATTGGAGTTGGCTTCTGAGCTTTTATTTGTAGCAGAGGATGCCCAGTTTATACAGAAAAATGTATATCTTATCATATAAAAATTTCTTCAAATCTCGTTCTTAAAAATGGGAACCATTAAGCTGTGTGTGGTGGAGCCGGCCTATAAACCCAGTACTTGGGAGGCTGAGACAGGAGGATGTCAGATTTGAGGCTAGGCTCAGCAACCTAGCGAGACTCTCAGTAACTTAGTGAGACTCTGTTTCCTAATAAGAAATAAAAAAGGGCTGGGGATCTGGGCGTGGTGGTGCACGCTTGTAATCCCAGCATTTGGGAGGCTGAGACAGGAGGATGCAGTTCGAAGTTAGCCTCAGCTACTTAGGTCCTTTGCAACTCAGTGAGACCCTGTTTCAGAATGAAGAATAAAAAATAGGGGTGTAGCCTGGAGGTAGAATGCCCCTGGGTTCCATCCCCAGTACCGCAAAAAAGGGGGGGGAATGGAGGTGTAGCTAGGACATAGAACACCCCTGGATTCCATCTCCAGTATCAACAAAAAACAGGAAAAAAAAAAAAACCCATGATCTTTTGCCACTAGCAGAACAGGCGAGAAGGTACACCCATGAATTCCTTTCCTATTTTTAGTTGGAAGTTTAAAAATCGACAAGCTTATTGATCATTTTGTTTCATTATAAAAAATAGCCCACAGATACTATTCATTGATTTCCTACCTTGTAAAGAGGACAGAGTTGCTCCATAATCTTACTGTGCTGGCAAAACCTCTTCCACCTGAGCATGTGTAAATATTTACTCTGGACCAGTTGGGTAATTCTTTCTGTGTAATACTTTAACAACAACAAAAATAAGAACTTAGCAGAATACACTTACAGTAAGAAGACTGAATTAAGTCTTACAAACTATCATAGTAGATAAATCAATCTCTGGTTGTTTTGAAAAATGTATTTTTCTACATGAAGATCATAAAATTAAGACGTCTGGCTCAAGATACCATTCAAACACAATGAGTAGGGCACTAATTTGTATGGTCTATTGCCAAGTGAATAGATTGTAAGCCACTTATCAGTTACTGAACAATTGGAATGATTTGTCAAACTAAAGTTAGCTTAAATTTTGTATTAAACACTGAAATTGCCAGGTTTGAGACCAGTCCCAGCAACTTAGGGAGACCTTCAGCAACTTACTGAGATCCCGTTTCAAAATGAAAAAGAGAGCCAGGAGTGGCTGCGCACACTTGTAATCCCATTGCTTGGGAAGCTGAGACAGGAGGATCACACAGGTTCAATAGCAACTTAGTGAGACCCTGTTTCCAAATAAAGTATAAAATAGGTCTGGGAGTATAGTCTGGAAGTAGAAAAGCCCCTGGATTCCACCCCCAGTACCACACACACACACACACACAAAAAAAAAAGAATAAAGAAAAATAGGACTGGGGTATAGTTCAAAGGTAGAATGCCCCTGGGTTCCATCTCCAGTACCAAAATAAATAAATAAATAAAATAAAATAAAAAATAGAAAAAATTTAAAAGGTTTGGGAGTAGAGCTCAGAGGGTTCAATCCCCAGTAAAAAGAAACTGATGACGCCAGGCGTGGTGGCGCACGCTTATAATCCCCGCGCTTGGGAGGCGGAGACAGGAGGATCGCGTAGGTTCAACGCCAGCTACGCTGGCTTAAGAGACCCTGTTTCAAAATATAAAATAGGTCTGGGAGTGTATCCTGGAGGTAGAAGGGCTTCCAGGAGCCCCAGTACCACCAAAACAAACAAACAAACTAACTAACTAACTAACTAAACAAACTGATGCAAGACTATAGTGCACCAATAAATAAATAAATAAAAGAAATTGGAATTTTGAGTGAAAATTACAAAGTACATTATAGGAAAGATTATAACTTTTAACCTAAGATCAGTTTTATCTATATTTAAAATAGTTAAATATTTATGTATTTATTTTTGTGGTACTGGGGATTGAACCCAAGGGCATTCTACCTCCAAGCTACCCTTCAGCCCCCATTTTTTTTTTTAAAAAACAGGGTCTTGCTAGGTTGACGAGAGTCTCATTACTTGCTGAGGCTGTCCTCAGACCTGTGAGTCTCCTGCCTCAGCCTCCCAAGTACTGAGATTACAAGCATGTACCAACTTGCCTAGAAAATACATTTTTAAAAGATGTTTTCTAGTTGGGCATGGTGGTGCACAGTTGTAATCTCAGTACTTAGGAGACTGAGATAGGAGTATCACAAGTTCAAAGCCAGCCTCTACAACTTAGTGAGACTCACATCAACCTAGTAAGACCTTGTTTCCAAACAAGAAATAAAATCAGGCCAGGGGGGTGTAGCTTGGAGGTAGAATGCCTCTGGGTTTCATCCCCACGGAGAAAGAAAGAAAGAGAGAGAGAGAGAGAGAGAGAGAGAGAGAGAGAGAGAGAGACAGAGACAGAGAAAGAGAGAGAAGGAAGGAAGGAAGGGAGAAAAAGGAAAGGAAGAAAATAAAGGAAGTAGAAAATTGAACAAAATACACAAAACAACTGTTTCTTGACATTGGGTAATGCAGGACCATGATCCCTAAGGGAAGGGAGACAAATCACGTGGCTCCCGTCACCTTGCAGTTTCTGGGCTGGGAGGAGAGGGAATCCTACGTAGAGGTGAAGGTCTTCCTGACTTCAAGAGAGAAAAACTGAAATTTGGAAAGTCGGGTAGAGTTTGCCGGGTGGAATACTAGATCGAGAGGAAGCTGTGCAGAGAAAAGGCTCCAGAAATGTGCATAGAACCCCCTTTGAGTCTTGCTGAACAGCTGGCCAGGCACGCCCAGGGCGTAACTCCAGGAGGCTGTACAAATAATGACTGGTTTGGGCATTGAAAAACAGAACCATTCTCAGAGAACCGTTCTCAGAGTTTGAAGTAGACAAAGTGAAGGATCTTCACTGAATACTTAGGATCCTCAGGGAGCACCAGAGGCTTTAGATAAAAGGACAGACTATAGCTGGAGTAAAGGTAATGCTAAATCCACTCTAGCAAAGCTTAAGAGCAAGCCTCGGAAGGAATGAGCTGATATGTAAGTAACTTAAAATCTCTGGAATAAGGTCCAGCACTCTCAAAGGGATGTGAAAAGTCTGGCACTCAATAATGAAAAAATGACCATTTTCAAAAAGTGTTCAAAAAAAAAAAAGACATGCAAAGGGGCAGGAAAGCACGACGCAGACGCTGAAGAAAAATTGGTGTTGAGAAACAGACACGGAAATGACACAGAGGTGACAAAATTAGCAAACAAGAACTTTTAAAGAATATTACAAATGTGCTCAGGATGCTCAAAGATAAAAGAAAGTGTGAACACAATGAGGAAAGAAATAGAAAATATAAAAATAACCAAATGAATATGTCATTTCTGCAAGTTCCAGTTGATTGTTTTTGTTTCCCCAAATGTCTGCTGTCTCTACCCTTTTACCCTCTCCATTGAGAACCAAAAAAAAGCAGATGCCAGAAATGATAGGTAAAGAGAATCTTGAGCGGGGCGTGGTGATGCGTGCCTGTGAGCCCAGCAGTTGGGAGGCTGAGACAGGAGGCTCGCAGGTTTGTAATCGGCCTCAGCAGTTTAAAGAGACGTTCAGCAACTTGGTGAGATGCTGTTTCAAAAATAAAAATAATAAAATAGGGTTGGCGGTGTAGCCCAGAAGTAGAATGTCCCTGGATTCAATCCTCAATATAAATAAATGAATTAATTAATTAATTAAACAAAAAACAACAAAACAGAATCCTGGATAAAAATAATGGCAGTGGTTTGAGTTGTAAGTAGAATCTCAACATCTTTTGCTTCTCTGTGATTAATTTCATTGCTAACTAGTTGCTAAAGAACACATTTGAATGCATAGGGGAGGCATGATCATAACACTGGAGTAAAGAATATTAAAAATTAAAATTACACATGCTTGTTATAGGCAATTTAGGAGCAGGCATGGTAGCCCAAACCTGTAATCTCAGTACTTGGGAGGCTGGGACAGGAGGCTCTCAGGTTCAAGGATAACCTCAGAAGTAGAGACAGTCTCACTAAGTTGACTCATCAACTTAGTGAGAATGTTTCAAAATAAAAATAAAATAGGGCTGAGTGTGTAGCTCAGAGGCAAGACACCCCTAGGTTCAATCCCTATTACCACACACAAAAAAAGAAAATTTAGAAAATATATAAAAGGTGAAAGAGGAAATTCATTATACTGCCATCAAAACTCAGCGATTGTTAACATTTTGGTCTGTGTTCATCAGGTGATCCTCCTGTACACTATTTGAGCACTATTATAGTTCACCCACACATTTTTTTATCAATATTACATAACAATTCTTTACACTGAAAATTTAAATAATGGAACAACATTCTATCAACGACCATACCATTTTAACTCTTTTTCTTATTGGTAGATAGTTATAGGCAATACTGATGTTTTACTTTTATTATAACATTGAAATAATAATCTTTCTGGAAGCTCTTTTTCTCATTTTGAGTTAGTATCCTAAGGGAAATCTCCAGAAATGTCTTCCCTAGATCAGTCCACAGTTTCAGGGGCCAGGCCGATCTTAGCCAATGCCGCATTGTCCCAGAATATGAGCACAGGGCGTATTTAGTTAAAGACTAGTCAATCAGTCAATGACTAAACTGAACTGAACTAAACTGAACTGACTTTGGTCTAGATCTCTTGACAACCAACAGCACTTAGGCTAACCAAGTTCTGCAAACTTCTATGCATAGAAAAACCTACCCTGGCCAGAGGCTATTCCAGAAAACCAGTTTTGCTCATAAATTTCTACAAAATACCAAGCCAGGTGTGGTGGCACATGCTTGTAATCCCAGCATTTGGGAGGCTGAGACAGGAGGATGGCAGTTTGTAGACAGCCTCAGTTACTTAGTTACGATCTTTGCAGCTCAGTGAGACCCTGTTTCAAAATAAAGATAAAAAAAATAGGGCTGGGGGTGTAGCACGGAGGTAGAATGCCCCTGAGTTCCATCCCCAGCACTGAAAAAAAATTTTTTCTACAAAATTCCAGATGTGTTTTTCAAATGACAAAGTGACCCTTACCTGCAACAGAAGCAAGGGAAGATTTTCAGGTGTGTACTCTCTTCTTAGGCAGCTCTCTAGCTCCCTCTGCATGACATCTGCCTGAATAACAAGGGACTTTGG
The DNA here is from genome assembly GCF_963383645.1 of Muscardinus avellanarius. Taxonomy (NCBI): domain Eukaryota; kingdom Metazoa; phylum Chordata; class Mammalia; order Rodentia; family Gliridae; genus Muscardinus; species Muscardinus avellanarius. Next base: position 63,243,128 of record NC_137794.1, on the reverse strand, counting down.
CTCCGCCACCTAAACCCCAAGCACTAGTGTTAACATTTGGAATCAAGGAACTATAGAATTTCAAATATAATAAAATTGGATATCTCCAAGGAAACAGTGGCCTGCTCTTGACCAGCAGTGAGCTAAATGTTGGGCTGTCTTGTTCTCATACACATCGTCAATAACATCAGCTGTGTGTTTGAAAAAATATGTTTATTTTTGCTAAAAGTTTTCAAGCTAGTGCAATCAGATTTATTGATGTATTGAAATGGATCCCCCATTTTATTGGGTCATTTGTTTTTTTTTTTAGTGTTAAGCTCTTAAGCTCTTTGTATATCAGATATTAGACCTATGTCTAATGGGTAGGTGGTGAAGAACTTCTCCCATGCTGTAGACTCTCTCTGCAGATTCTATTTATTTATTTATTTATTTATTTATTTATTTATTTATTTATTATTTTTTGTGGTACCAGGGATGGAACCCAGGGATATTGTACCTCTAAACTACACCCCAGCCCTATCTTTTATTCTTTATTTTGAAACAGGGTCTTGCTGAGTTGCAGAGGGCCTCACTAAGTAGCTGAGGCTGTCCGTGAACCTGCGATCCTCCTGTCTCAGCCTCCCAAATGCTGGGATTTCAAGCCTGGCTCTCTGTAGATTTTTTTTTTTCTTCTGGTACTGGGAATGGAACCCAAGGGCATTCTACCTCCGAACTACACTCCCAGCCCTATTTTTTAGTCTTTTTTTTATTTTTTGAAAGAGGTTCTCACTGAGTTGCCAAGGGCCTTGCTAAGTAGCTGAGGCTGTCCGCTAACTGTGATCCTCTGGTCTTTGCCTCCCGAATGCTGGGATTACAAGCGTGTTTCAGCACAGTCAGATCTATAGATTATTAATGGTTTTCTTTGCTATGCAGCTTTTTGGTTTAAAGCTATCCCATTTGTAAATTCTTATTTTAATATCTTATGCTTTCAGGGTCTTACAGAGGAAGTTTCTACCTGTACCTATATGTTAGTGTGTTGATCCTATGCCCCCCCCCCTTTTTTTTTTTTTTAGTAGTTTCAAAGTTTCTGGTGTAATTTTTAGGTCTTTGAACTATCTTAAGTTGACTTTTGTGCAGGGTAAGAGGTTAGTATTTAGTTCCATTTTTCCAGTTTTCCGAGGACCACTTTTGGAAAAGGGTGTCCTTTCTCCAATGTATGTCTTTGGTGCCTTTATCAAAGAACAACTGGTTATAAGACTGAGGCTTTGCTTCTGAGTCTTCTGTTCCATTAGTCTATGTATCTGTTTTTGTGCCAATAGCATGCTTTTTTTAAAATTACTATTGCTTTATAGCATAATTTGAAGTCAGGTAATGTGATTCCTCTGGCATGGTTCTTATTGCTGAAAATTACTTTGGCTATTCTGAGTCTTTTTTTTTTTTTTTGGTGGTACTGGGGTGGAACCCAGAGGCTTTCTACCTCCGGGCTATACTCCCAGACCTTTTTTTATACTTTATTTGAAAACAGGGTCTCACTAAGTTGCTGAGAGCCTAAGTAGCTGAGGCTGGCTTCGAACCTGTGCGAGCCTCCTGTCTCAGCCTCCCAAGCGCGGGGATTACAAGCGTGCGCCACCACACCCGGCTGAGTCTTTTGTTTTTCCACATAAATTTTATAACTTATTTCACTATGTTTGTAAAACTGAACAGGGTTCCGTTTTCAAAAGAAGAAATACAAATGGCCAACAAATATATGAAAAAAATGTTCGACATCTTTAGCAATCAGAGAAATGCAAATTAAAACTACACCGATATTCCATCTAACTCCAGTTAGAATGACAATCATCTTGAACACAAATAATAAATGCTGGTGAGGTCATGGGGAAATAGGAACCCTATTATACTGATGGTAGGACTGCAAACTAGTACAGTTGCTATGGAGATCAGTGTGGAGGTTCCTCAGGAGACTGGGAATGAAACCACCATGTGACCGTGACAGTACTCCTGAGCCTCTCCCCAAAGGAAATGAAATCAGAATGTTATGATGATACTTGCCTATGCATGTTCATAGCAGCACAATTTACAATAGCCAAATTATGGACGCAGCCTAAGTATCTGTCATCAGATGACTGGAACTCAAAACTTTGGTATATACGCGCAATGGAATTTTACTCAGCCATAAAGAAGAACAAAACCACGCCATTTGCAGAAAAATGGATGGAACTCGAGAATATCACACTAAGTTGTTTGTTTTCTCTCATATATGGAAGCTTCTATGTTGCCCTGAAATAAGGGCAGCATCAGATAGATGAGCAGACTCCAGGAGTGTGAGTGAGAGGGATTAGGGGAGGGAAACAACGGCATAAAGAGTGTAATAGTTGAACTACTGCTGTGATGTATACAAAACTAACAATTCCAGTATCAAAGACATGAGTAGGGAGGGGCAGAGGGGGGGGAGAGCACCATGAGCTGCGTGCATGTGTTTGTCTGACACTCTGTATCCCAGTATAAAGTAAAATTACAGTGCACGAATGAATAATAAAAAAATGGCCCTCCCTTCTCACCTGCAGAGTTCTCTTCAGTGCCAGTTCCCTTTCTCTTCTAAAGTAAGAAATGTCCTTTGGTATGTGGACAGAGCTGCAGAAAGATTTATGTGACAGAAACTGTAATTATGGGAGTTATAATAGGCCAGATTATAGCTAGGCCTTGATTAACCTGTAACGCTCCATAACTGCTCATTTTTGAGTAAGTATATCATATTATTCTGTATGATTGGGGGCACATAAGGGCCACATTCTTCTGTCTTAGAATCTTTCCTTTGTGTACCTGATATTTTCTTTCCTGGGCGCGTTTCTCTCTCCTCCTCCCCACGCACACATGGTCTTTCTTTCTACCCTTGATCACCTCACTGTTTTCTATGCCAGAGCTCAGGGAGGATGTCTAGGGGGGATCTTTATTTCTCCTGCCTATATTCCCTCCAGTAAACTTACCTCTGACAAGTACTATTCTTAGCAAACGTCACTCTCACCCTAGTTGACACAGAAAACTGGCATCTTATAATTTAAACCAAAAAAAAAAAAAATTGTGTGTGGTACTGGGAATTTGACCTAGGGGCATTCTACCTCTGAGCTCCACCTCTGGTCCTTTTTATTTTTTATTTTGAAACAGGTTCTTGCTAGGACGCTGAGGGTCTCGCTACACTGCTGAGGCTGTCCTCGAATCTGCCACTCTCCTGTCTTGGCCTCCCAGGACTGGGATTACAGGTGTGTGCCACCATGACCGCCTCAGAATGTTTTTTATTTTTGTGTTCTTGCTGAATTATCTGGGGTTGAATATGACTCTTAAATATCAAAGAGGAAATACTTTAGGAATTTTTGTAACCAAGTTTTCTGCCTTAGGAAAATTATTGGTCTCTAGGTAAAACATTATAAAACCAGCGACTCGGGAGGCTGATGCAGGAGGCACAAGTTGAAGGCCAACCTAGACAACTTAGTAAGAGCCCATCTCAAAATAAAAAATAAAAAGGGCTAGGATATAGCTCGGTGGCAGAGTGTCCCTGCATTCAGTTCCCAGCACACAGGCACACGTAGAGGCAGAGAATGCCTGGGGAAGCAGCCGGGTGTGCTCCTGTTCAGGCCAGCTGTGAAGGAGTTGTTCTCCAGGAACTCTCATCAGGCAGCACAGGCTGTGGGGTCCTGGTAAGGGGTGGAGCCCTGGGGCAGGAACAATAGAGCTCTCCCCATTTGGCTTGAGGCTTGGCGGCACTGGGAACCCCAGGGGCTAGCAACCTTGCTGCAGATGTCGCTTTCGGGAGATGGGATCTTGCAGGCATTGGCAAAGGAGCCACAGCACGTCATTCTGGAACATATGAGACCACCTAGAGTTTTTGAGGTGGCGTAGACGATGCAATTTAGGTTACTCTTGTTCATATGACCCTCCCAGACCCTGCGGAGAAGTTGTTAAACTAGTTAGTAGCTTCAGCTACTTAGTGAGGCCCTTTGTGACTCAATGAGATCCTGTTTCAAAAATAAAGAATATAGCCGGGCGTGGTGGCGCACACTTGTAATCCCCGCGCTTGGGAGGCGGAGACAGGAGGATCGCGCAGGTTCGAAGCCAGCCGTGCTGGCGTAAGAGACCCTGTTTCAAAAATATAAAATAGGTCTGGGAGTGTAGCCCGGAGGAAGGAGGGCTTCCAGGAACCCCAGTACCACCAAAAATAAATAAATAAATAAATAAAAAATAAAGAATATAAAATAAGGCTGGGGTGTTGCTCAGAGATAGAATGCCCCTGGGTTTCATCCCTAGTGTGTGTGTGTGTGTGTGGGGGGGTTGAGTGTGTTGGCGCACGCTTGTAATCCGAGCATTTGGGAGGCTGAGACAGGAGGATCATGGTTCATGGACAGCCTCAGCTACTTAGTGAGGCCTTTTGCAACTCAGTGAGACCCTGTTTCAAAAATAAAGAATATAAAATAGGGCTGGGGGGTTTTCTCAAAGGTATAATACTCCTGGGTTCCATCCCCAGTACCAAAACAAAACAAACAAACAAAAAACAAAATGAACTACTTTGTTAGCTTGAACCCTTGCCAGCCAATGTTTTTGTGAAAAGGCCCCTAGAGCTGACCGTCAGACCCTGAGCCTGAGCGAGACCCTCCTTGTCAAATTTCCTCCTGAGGCTGGGCATAATGCCTCCCTCAACCCCCTCTCACCCCTTGGCTTTGGGAAAAGGAGGGGGCAAGCTCTGAAAGGGCCTTGGAAGGAAAAGCAGTCAGCAGCCAAAGGTCCACTTCTGCACTTGCTGGGTCTGGGCGGCAGCCGCACGGAGTGGAGAGACAGTAACCAACAGAAGAAGATCGGCTAGGAGACAGGCAGTCAGGGAAGCCCGAGAAAGCTCCCCTGGATTCTTGACTCCTGACGCATGGCACGCTGGGAGACTGGCAGGGTCCCAGGCTTAGCAGCCCAACCCTCTCCCACACAGATCTCGCCTTTCCTCCCAGGCAATCTCAAAGTGCTGTGAATTCTGTAAAGAAGCCAGGAGAACATAAGCAATGGACATAAACAACGTGACCAGCCCGCAAGAAGAGCTTCGCATAATTCCTTCACCCGGCACTGTTCACTTGAAACGTGCTCATCCACTCATTCACTCAGCAAACATTCTTTCCTTCATTTTTACCATTGCAAGGTCCAGGATGTATAGAGGTCAAGTGAGGAAAACAATGAAAAAAAAATCAATATAACAGGAAAAAGAAAAGATGCATTTTCAGTTTACTGGGGAAGGAGAATGCTTATCGAGTGGATATTTCCCTTTTCTTTGGATTCCATTACCTGCAGATAGAAGGCGCTCAGTATTTCGCTGGAATTAATTTAGATTCTTCCAGGTGGTTTGGGAAAATAGAGAAATGTGGGTGGCCAGAATTTCCCATCCATGTGTTGTGAAAGGGCTTTCAGAAAGCCTTTCTTCTGTCATCCCAGCACATGAGAGCCTGAGACCGTAGGATCGCAGGTTCGAGGACAGCCTCAGCAAGTAATGAGACTCTCATCAACATAGCAAGACCCTGCTTCAAAATAAAAAATAAAATAAAATAGGGCTGGGGGTAAGATGCCCCTGTTTGTTTGTTTGTTTGTTTGTTCGTTTTAAATTCTTTTTTATCACAATGTACAGCAAGGAATCTCTTGCTGATGCTCAGACATCTAAGCTGCAATAATGTCAGCACTTGAATTTTGTGAGAACTTCTTTTCTGGTTTTCAAAATACTTTAACATCCAATGTGCCATTTGATCCTCACAAGCTAATAAGGTGAGGAGGACATATGTTTTTTATTTTTCAAATAAGTCAAAATTGAAAGAAATTCTGACTTTCTTGGTTCCATGATCTTTCCATCTCATCAGAGTCCTTGATCTGCTTCCCTCAATAGCTATAAAAACTAACTGTAAATACTAAGCAATGCTTCTTCTGACTTATCTCTGGATGACGTGCTAGTCCACCTGCCCACCGACTCTTCTCCTGATATTTTCACCATGTCCCTCACTCTCTCCATTGTGCTTAGTCAACCTAACAGGGTTTTCATGCCGTAACTTTTTTCTTTTTAGTTTGAATTGGATTTTTTTTTTTTTGGCAGGGGGAGGGATTGAATCCAGGGCCTTCTACCTCTAAGGCACACCCTTAGCCTTTCTTATTTTTTATTTTGAAACAAGGTCTCACTAGGTTGCTGAGACTTCCCTTGCTTGAGCCTGCAATCTTCTTGTCTCGGTCTCCCAAGTGCTGGGATTACAGATGTGGGCCACCTCGCCTGGCTTCTTGTCACTTTGAACAAATTGTGGCAGTAACAGAAACAGAGGGTCATGAAGATGCTGGGCCTATGAGAGTCACCACCTAGAGGTTGCTCTGGCTGCCCTGTTTCTCCAAAGGAGCTTGACGGCCATTGTTGGCAACATTTACCTATAACAGAGCTCCTAACAGTATTTTTAGAAAATTTATTGCCAAAACTGAATATTATTTCAGTTTTTAAATTTCTCATCAAAATCAAGGTCAAGTTTAGTTAAATTATTAGATAAGATTATATATAAATGTACCTAAATAACACACACACACACATACACATATATATTTAGTACTACGAAGTGAACTCAGGAGAGCTCTGCCACTGAGCTACATCCTCAAGCCCTTCTTAATTCTTCTTTCTTTTTCCTCCTCCTCCTCCTCCTCCTCCTCCTCCTCCTCCTTCTTCTTCTTCTTCTTCTCCTTCTCTTCTTTTTTTCCTTCTGGTACTGAGTTCTTTTTATTTATTTGTTCACTTTATTTTATTTTGAAACAAGGTCTCATTAAATTGGCACTGGCCTCCAACCTGTGATCCTTTGTCTCAGCTTCCAAATACTGGGATAAAAGCACATGGCACAGCACCCAGCTTATTTACTTTTTATTCTGAGACAGGATCTCACCAAATTGCATGGGGTGGCCTTGAACTTGTGATCCTCCTGCATGTGCCACCATGCTTGGCTGAAACCTCTCTCTCACGTGTGTGTGTGTGTGTGTGTGTGTGTGTGTGTGTGTGTGTGTGTGTTGGGAATTGAATGTAGGGGCCTTCTATCTCTGAGTAACACCCCCCAGCTCTTTTTAATTTTGAAACAGAGTCTTGCTAAGTTGCTGAAAGTCTCAAAATTGCTGAGGCTGGCTTTGAACCTGAGATCCTCCTATCTCAGGTTCAGAGAGATAGGAGGGATCACAGTATTGGGATTACAGGCATCTGCTGAAACCTCTGTATTGAGTGTGCTTTGTATAACAGCTTCTGGAACTTTAAGACACTAACATTTGTGAACATGTGTGAGCATTTTTGCACTTTCTTTGGGACGACATTGCTTCAATCTGCCTTGATGATGCTAGAATGTGGGGAAACTTTAGGGGCAGCAGTCAGGGTAGAAAGGGCGCCGTGTCTCTGGTGGCTGGGCCACCCTGAAAGCTCTTGAGCGTGTCTGATCTAGAAAGCTAAGCAGGTTTGGGATGGGTTCATAGTTGGATGGAAGGGGGGGCACCTGAACCTGCTGTTGTTACATTCATCCGAGCTTCAGATCATGTCAACTGTCCATGCAAAAAGAAGAGGGAGGCTGAGGGCGACTAAGGGGTGAGCGTGAGGCAGGCCTGGAGACCTGGAGACCTCCACTTCTCGCAGTGTTGCCTACCTGTAAGCTCGATGAGCTGGTCCCTGAAGGACCCCCTCTTCTTCTATCGCAGACCGCAGTTCGCTCAATTGCATGGCCAATTCTCTCTCCATCAGTTGGGTCCTCTCTGTGGAAGTGGTCTTGTAAATTTCATCCATGTTTTGCTTTTTTTTTTTTTTTTTTCTGTATCCCTGAAAACAGAGAGCACAAAGCTTGTGTCTCCCTCAGCAGCCTTTATCCAATATGTGGGACTTTTGCTCTAAAAAAGTCATGTCAATGCCGGGCGTGGTGGCGCACGCTTGTAATCCCCGCGCTTGGGAGGCTGAGACAGGAGGATCGCGCAGGTTCGAAGCCAGCCTCAGCTACTTAGTGAGACCCTGTTTCCAAATACAATACGAAATAGGTCTGGGAGTGTAGCCTGGAGGTAGAAAGCCCCTGGGTTCCACCCCAGTACCACCAAATAAATAAATAAATAATAAAACGTCATGTCAACTTTGTGGAAATGCATGCTTTTACAATTGAAGAAAAAGATTAGATTGTTGTCATTTATTATTCAGTTGCCACTTAGCAAATAAAAATGTAGGTTAGAATCACCATTGACCAGTTCATCTTCAAAAATGTCTCCAGCTAGGTGTAGTGGTGTACTCCCGTAATCCTAGTACTTGGGAGGATGAGAGAGGAGATTGCAGGTTCGAGGACAGCCTCGGCAACTTAGTGAGGCTCTCAGCAACTTAGCAAGACCCTATTTCAAAGCAAAAATTGAAAAGGGCTGGGAGTGTAACTTGGAGGTAAAATGCCCCTGGGTTCATTCCCCAGTACCACAAAAAATTAAAAAAATTTAGAAAATTAAATGTCTCTCTTTGGGTTTATGAAATGAGAAGGTATACTCCTTTCCTCACTTTTACAGTTTTCACAAAGATTTATGGAAACTACACATTAAATACTATGAATGGCAGTTATTACTTACTTCTAATATCATTTAACTGGAACAAATCATAGATGTGATGGAATCCCTTTATATACCTAGAGAATTTCCCCATACGCTTTGTATTTGGGGGAGTATTGAGGATTAAACCCAGGGGCAGTGTATCTCCAAACTACCTCCAAACCCTTTGTTTTTTGAAACAGGGTCTTGCTGAGTTTCTGAGGGCGTAAATTGCAGAGGCTGGCCTTGAACCTACAATCCTATCTCAGCCTTCCAAGTACTGGGATTGCAGGCGTGTGCCACCCACCACCTGTGGCTCTATAATATATTTTAAATGAGTGAGTTTCTAACTAAAAAAAAAAATACACCACGAACAGAGAGCTAGCTAATATGGTCATGACCCATGTACATCTGGGTTTAGAAGGAAATTCTACTATTACGATGTGTTTTCTTCATTTGACTGCCTACGTTGCTAATTTCCTACCCACCCCCATCTAGCTCATTGTCTGTTCAATTCAACATGATTGTTAAGTAGTGTCAATATTCTAATCAGTGATAACCAGGTATCTATAAATTGCAGAGGATTCAGCAGGTGACCTACTTCTGCCTGCCCCTGTCCTGGACAAGCAGGAAATAAACTCACTCTTAGGCCACCTTGCAGAGATTTAAAATATTTAAACATGTCTTCTCTTTGCCATTCCTAGGATTTTATTTTTCCTTTCAGGATATTTGATTTTCTTAAGTAAAGCTGCTATAATTTCAGCACAGATTCAAGCTGTAACGATGTTTTGTGTAGATGCTTCCTTTGGGATCCCCCTTTTACTCTTTTTATAAATATTAAATGGAAATGAGCATCCTTGTTTGGCCTAGCTATTAACCTGCTGCGCAATAAATCTGCCCTGCTTGGCACACTGCTGGGGCTTAATAAAATGCACTGTTAATGGTTCTTAGCAAAAGTCAAATGTTGTTATGAAAAATACTTGCCACGTGGCAATGTCCAGTCGGACAAACAGCTCAACAGCTGCCTTAACAGCTGCATTCCAACCAACCCGCGGCCAAGAACGGCAGCAACGCAGACTTCCCCCAAAGGAGAGGCGTTCTGCCTTCACTTCCTGATCAGTTCCAACCTTCCCAGCTCAGAAATGAGAACATTTAATCCCACACTGCTTAGTTTGCCACATGGTCCAGGGCAAAATTCAGAAAATTAATGTAAAGAGAGGTCGGTCTTAGATGATTGTCCATGAGATGGACCCAACTCAAGAATCCACGGCTGCTGAACATCATGTCTAGCTTTAAAGATACCAACTCTTTTGTTTTTGTTTTTGTTTTTTTGTGGGAGAGGGAGAGGGAGAGGGCGGATTCCATTCTTTGAGTGTCTACCCCATATCAGGCAAGCACGGGACTTTCCTTTAGTCTGAGATCAGAGATTCTAGGGAATTTCTCCAGTAGTGTTTTTTTTTTTAAAGCACATTTAAATAACTACTAATTATAAAATGTTTTTATGTGTTAAGAAGGTAAAATTTAAACTCTAAGACAGAGATTAGCTTGAGAAGAATTTTGCAGTATTCCCTGGGTGGCTAAAGTGGACTTGGCTGGGGATAAAGCAGGCAGGTTTAGGAGAGCAATAGCTAGTAATTTTGTACTCTAGTCGGAAATATACAATGTATGCTAAAAGTCTCCAGGTAACTACTAAAACTATAGAAATGCAACACAGAGCTTCCCAACCAAGTGGAATGAGGGGCAGGGCAGGACTTTTAAATCCAATAAAGGACAGAAAAAGGAAACAAAACAAGTGTTTAAATTATTATTGTTGGTGCATTGTAGTCTTAATGGAGTATCACATCACTCTTTTAGCCCTTCCCAATACCCCTCATGCCCTCCCCCTCCCGCCTTCTCAAGTTTGGCTTAGTGATGACTTTGATATACTCTGTGAATGTACATCATGTGCATTAGGAAATTCTCCTCGTTTCCCCGCCCATCACTCCCAGTTCGGCCTCCTTATTTGCTCATCTGTGATTGCCCCTCCTTTGTCTAGAGTTCCTCCTATGACCATGACTCTTTTCCTCCCTAGCTTCCACATATTAGGGAGAGCATCTAATTTCTTACTTTTTGTGATCGACTAATTTCACTTAGTCTCTTAATCTGTAATCATCCATTTCCCTGTTAGTGACATAATTTTGTTCTTTAAAAAAATTCCTCTTGCCGGGCGTGGTGGCGCACGCTTGTAATCCCTGCTCTTGGGAGGCAGAGACAGGAGGATGGCACAGGTTCGAAGCCAGCCGTGCTGATTTAAGAGACTGTTTCCAAATAAAAAGTATAAATATGTCTGGGAGTGTAGCCTGGAGGTAAAAGGGCTTCCAGGAACCCCAGTACCAAAAACAAAAAAACAAAAACAATAAACAAAAAATCTTATTTCTTTAAAAAAAAAAAATTCCTCTCATGCCGGGCGTGGTGGCGCACGCTTGTAATCCTCGCGCTTGGGAGGCAGAGACAGGAGGACCACGCAGGTTCAAAGCCAGCCGCGCTGGTTTAAGAGACCCTGTTTCCAAATTTAAAAAAAAAAAAAAGGTCTGGGAGTGTAGCCCAGAGGTAGAAGGGTTTTCAGGAACCCCAGTACTACCAAAAAAGAATTGGTTTTTTTTTTTTGTGTGTGTGTGTGTGGTACCAGGGATGGAATATAGGGGCATTCTACCTCCAAGCTATAATTCCAGCCCTAATTTTTATCCTTTATTTTGAAACAGGGTCTCACTAAGTTGCAGAGGGCCTCACTAAGTAGCTGAGGCTGGCCACAAACCTGCAATCCTCCTGTCTCAGCCTCCAAGTACTGGGATTACAAATGTGCGCCACCATGCCTGGCTTTCTTTCTTTCTTTTTTTTTTTTTAATCTCTTAAGCACCTTCAGACAGACTACTCTTCTTTTCTTTTCCAAGTCAGCTTTCTCTTTGAGAGCTTTCTAGGACTTTTGACTGAGAACTTAGCTTTTTTCTTTCTCCTCATCTCTAAAATCCTGTCCTTTAAAGGTAGGTTAGTCTGTTTCTCAGCACCATGACCAAAATATCTGACAAAAACTACGTAGAGCAGGAAACATTTATTTTGTCTCATGGTTTCAGAAGTTTAGTGCCTGGTTGGCTGGCCCCAAGGCAGAAACATCATGGAAAGCTGCTTAGCCTGTGGCAACAGGGAAGGAGAGAGAGAAAGAAGAGAGGAGAGAGGGGAGAAGAGAAAAAGAGAGAGAAGGAGGAAGAGAAGGAGGAGGAGGAGGAGAAGGAGGAGGAGGAGGAGGAGGAGGAGGAGAGGAATGGAGAGGGGGAGGGGACGGAAGGGGACTGAAGGGGACGGAAGATAAAGAAGAGTGAAGTAAACTCCTTCCAGGACAGGCCCCATGGCTTATTTCCTGTAAGTAGGCCTCACCCCTTAGTCCACTCGGCCATTAATGGATTCATCCATGGATGGTGTCAAGGCCTCCATGATCCACCATCACCTAAAGCTTCAGTTCTGAACCTTGCTGCATGGGGGGCTGTGCTTTAAACAATATAAAAATTTGGGGGTACATTTCAGATCCAAACCGTAACAAGAGTTTTTTGTTGTTGTTGTTGTTGTTTTTGGTGGTACTGGGGTTCCTGGGAGCCCTTCTACCTCTGGGCTACACTCCCAGACCTATTTTTACATTTTTATTTGGAAACAGGGTCTCCTAAGCCAGCCCGTGCAGCTGGCTTCGAACCTGCGCGATCCTCCTGTCTCTGCCTCCCAAGCGCGGGGATTACAAGCGTGCGCCACCATGCCCGGCCTTAACAAGAGTTTTTGAGCTCAGTCTCCCACCCCATGTAGTTCAAAATCTGGCAAAAATTTGAGGAGAGACCTGACATGTTTGCTTCAGTCGCCTCTGCTCTGTGAAATATTTTTGAATAGCCAATGTTCTGAAATTTTTGTGGAGATGCTCAATAAATATTTCTTGAATGAGTAAGTGAAACAAACAAAAAAAAGCAGCTTTATGTCACTTTTTAAGTTTTATCACATTAAATTAAATGTTAGTGTATCGTGACTTGAGTTTATTTTCTCATGGCAAACCTAGCTTATTTTACTAGTTTAGAAATTGTCCTAATTTCTAAACTAGTATTACATTGAGCTAATCATGTAATAATCTTTGTCAGTTACAAAGTACAAATTATGATGCCTAAGTAATTTTTAGAGAAAGAAAAAATGCTGAGCCTTCAAATATAGATTTAATAGACCTTTGCTTTTGTTTTTATAACATTTTAAGTGACCATCAATTAAAAGACAAAAAGATATATAAACAACCGAGGTAAGTTGGTATACATGTTCTTTAAGAAATGTAAAAGAATTTTTGTGTGTCTGTGGGATATGCATGCAAAATAATAATTTTTTGTTGGTCATCAGAGACTAATTCTGTCTCAAAATAAAAATCTAATTTTGTCTGGTTGTGTCAGAATATGAAAGAAAATATTAAAAGTTAAATATGAAGGTGTACAATAGAAGTTGAAGGTATGACAGAAAATAGGTTTCATCTTGGTTTATTATGTCTTCAAATAATGAATCTGAAATGTTTTAACTGATTTTATAAGGTCATTTAGATGTAAATAAAGTTGTTTTCATAAGAAAATGTGAATCTTACTCCATAAAATATAGATAGTATTCTAAAAGAACAAAACTAGATTTGCATTTTCTGTTAAATTGACAAATAGATTGAGTATATGTTTAACTCTAAACAAAAAGCAGATAAATAGTATTCAGTGTCCAAATAGCAGAGTTGTTTATTACCCAAAAAACCCTCTTGAGAGCCTATTAATATTTTGTTTTTCACACCCTTGAGCAATTTTTAAAAAAACAAAAGTTCCTGCCGGGCGTGGTGGTGCACGCTTGTAATCCCCGCTCTTGAGAGGTGGAAACAGGAGGATCATGCTGGTTCGAAGCCAGCCACTCTGGCTTAAGAGACTCTGTTTCCAAATAAAAATATAAATTAGGTCTGGGAGTGTAGCCCAGAGGTAGAAGGGGTTCCAGGAACCCCAGTACCACCAGAAAAAAAAAGTTCCCCATTCTTGAAAAATTTCCTAATGTTTAGCTTATCTTAATATTACATGTTACCTTTTTTTTTCCAGTTTATTTTTTCTCCTTAGATTGCTTTTTTTTGTATTGCCCTTCCCAAGTTCAGCCCCCACCTTTGAAATAACTCTTACTATTTTTTTTTATTCCAAAATTATCTTTAGGATTTTCCCAAGAGATGCAAGACATCTACAGATTTGTTCATTTATCTTCTAAGAGAAATTGGGATGCTGAAAAAAAATTAAAAATATTTTATGTGCTCCAGATTTTTTATTAGCTGAACACTCCTATCAAAGGTATTCTGCTTATGAAGTCCTCAATAAGAAAAGAACTTGTAAAACCAGTAAAGAGCTTGATGGAAGTTATTTATATGTAAATAAAATGTATTAATGTAGAGATATTTTAGGCAATTGTGAAACTTTCAGATTTGATAAGCATAATCATGTTCTTATACAAAGACTGGTACAGCTAACTATTAAAAATTAATCATTTTAAAAGAAATATTTTGATTCCAGGTGACAATCCCAAAATATTTTATGTATAAATTAAAAAAACCTGGAGAAGCCAGGTGTGGTGGTGCACTTTTGTAATCCCTGTGCTTGGGAGGCTGAGACAGGAGGAACGCACAGGTTCAAAGCCAGCCTCAGCTACTTAGTGAGGCTCTCAGTAACTTAGTGAGACTCTGTTTCCAAATAAAATATAAAAAAGGTATGGGAATATAGCCAAGAGGTAGAAAAGCCCCTGGGTTCCACCCCCAGTAACATACACACACACACACAAGAACCTGGAGAGTTGTATTTTTTTTATATTTTATTTTTATTTTTTGTGGTACTAAGGATTGAACTTGAGGCATTCTACCTCCGAGCTACACCCCCAGGTCTATTTTTTATTCTTTATTTTGAAACAGGGTCTCAATGAGTTGCAAAGGGCTTCACTAAGTAGCTGAGGCTGTCCTCAAACCGTGGTCCTCCAGTCTCAGCTTCCCAAATGCTTAGATTACAAGCGTGCACCACCACGCCCGGTTTTGGAGAGTTTTAAATGCCTAGTCTATCCATATATATTTTTCCTTCAGTTACATAACTACTAAGTAAACCTTATAAAATGATTATGTGTGTTCTTTCAAAATAAATGATTCTACTCAGGAGGGCATGGAGGTGCACACCCATAATCTTAGTACTTAGGAGGCTGAAACTGGAGGACAGCAGGTTTGAGAAATAACCTCAGCAACTTAGATCCTCAACAACTTAGAAAAACTCTTGTTTCAAAATAATAAATAAAATAGGCCTGGGGGCATAGCTCAGAGGTAGAATGCCTCTAATGGTTTAATCCTCAGTACCACATACAAACACGCATACACACAAATAAAATAAAAATAAATAAATAATTGATTCTGATCAGCTGATCAGCTGAATCCCAGGACTTTGGAGGTTGAGATAGAAGGATCACAGATTGAGGACAACCTCAGCAACTTAATAAATTTTCAGCAATTTAGTGAGACCCTATTTCAAATAAAATGAAAAGGGCTGGGGATGTAGTTTAGAGGTTCATTAGAGGGAGTTTAATCCCTAGGACCAAAAAAAAAAAAAAAAAGATTCTACTCTCTAAACTGCAATATATATATTTTTTTAACAGGTAGCAATTCCAACTGATTCTTTAGAATTCAGGGAAAATAGTCAATAAAAACATCTTAATATAAGCTGTGCGTGGTGGTGCACACTTGTAATCCTAGTACTTGGGAGGCTGAGACAAGAGGATCGAGCAGGTTCGAAGCCAGCCTCAGCTACTTAGTCCAGCTCACAGCAATTTAGTGAGACCCTGTTCCCAAATAAAATATAAAATTGGTCTGGGAGTATAGTCCGGAGGTAGAAAGCCTTCGGGTTCCATGCCCAGTACCACCAAAAAACAAAAACAACCTTAATATAACTTGTATGTAGTGCATATTGGGAAATATAAAAATAATGATTCTATAGAAAATAGCAAGCTAGGCCTGGTGACACAGGTTTGCAATCCCAGTACTTGGGAGGCTGAAATAGGAGGATTGCAGTTTCATGGCCAGCCTCAGCTACTTAGTGAGGCTCTCAGCAACTTAGTAAGACCCTGTTTCAAAATAAAAAATAGGGCTGGGGGTATAGCTTGGAGGTAGAATACACCTCCCCATCCCCAGTTCCATCCCCAGTTTCACCAAAAAAAAAAAAAAGAAAATGAAAAGAAAACAGCAAACAAGTATGTACAAACAATAGTGAATACTACAGTCCTTTACTTTTCAGAGCCATGTGGCTATTTGAATATTTCAGTAAGAATCTGTTCTCCTTCCTACCAGTCAATAATTAACAAGTCACTTTTGAAATCATGATCATGCCACGATCTCATTAAAGTAGGTAGAGCATGTCCATTATCAGAGAGCCTGGTGGAAGCAACTTGGCAGAGGTGAACTGAATGGTTTTTGGTTCCTGATTTCAGTATGTGAGCTAAGTGCAACATCTTACATAAAAATGTAATGACAATTTTAAGGGTAAGGACTTCACAAAGCCTCCACGCAATGTTAACACCTAGATTTTACTCTAATATGGTTCTAGTTGTAGGAAGAAGAAAGTTTTTGTGTAGTAAGCATGGCTTTTATCACACTTACATAACAAAACTAAGCATTAAAGTAATGAATTATACTGAATCAGAAGATCACTAAGCAAGATCAGTGTGGTAGCACATGCCTGTAATCTCAGTATTTAGAAGGACGAGACAGGAAGATTGCAGGTTTGAGGCCAGCCTCAGCAACCTAGCAAGACTCATTTCAAAAAAATAAAATAGGACTAGGAATATAGCTCAGAGCTAGAATGACCCCCCAGTTCAATTTCTAGTACTACAAAAATAATTAAGAACTCAAGAAAATCACTAAGCAAATTTATGGTCAAATCTATGATTTTTAGGGCAAAGTTTCCCAAACTTTTTTGGCTTACTCCCCATTTTTCAGGAAAAAAAAAAATTACTTGGTGCCACTCTCTCTCAGAAATCTACCGTCTTCAAGCTAAGGAACAGAATGGTGCAGTACCAAATTTGCATTCCTTTGTGGACCTACCTTTCCTTCCAGTAAACCCCCTCCCAGGGGCAGTATACCCACTTTGGGAACCTATGCTTTAGGGAAATTTTGGAGGCAAAACTGATACATTAACTAGAGGTAAGCGATGTATATATTTCAGACAGATATAAAAAGAAAACAACACTGCAGTAAAGGACCAACACAGCAGGTCTTGATTATAAAACTCTTCACCTCTCAAAGAAAGGCTTGGTCCTTGCCCAGTTCCTGGAAGGTAATCTCTAAGTCCTTGGAATGGCCTGCCTGATATGCGCGTTTGTTTACCTAGGTGGCCTTAGGCACGCCAGATAGTCTTAGGCAACAGCGTGATTTATGGTGGAGGACTTGGGCCAGGAGGTACCGGCTTGACCTCCAGAGGAGCTGCAGACTCAAGGTCAGTCACTTGGGCTATCAGCGTGCCCACATGACTGACCCTCAAGAGAGTCTGGACACCAAGGTGTGGGGGCGCTTCCCTGGCTGGCAGTACTCAGAGGATGTCCTCACACTTGTTGCTGGGAGAATGGAGAGCCGATGGAATGACTTCAGTGGAAGAAGACATCCAGAAGCATGTGCCTGGTATCTCCCAGACTTTGCTCCATGAGCCTTTTCCAGTTGCTGATTTTAACCAGCTTCCTTTGCTATAATATACCACAAATATAAAAGCTTTTCTGAGTTCTGAGTGCCTCTAGTAAATTGTTGAACCCAAAGGTCATCTTGGGGACACCTGTGATAAAACACTGGCATAAAGTGATAACAAGAAGTGACCCTTCCTGGTTGGGGGGCGTATCTCAGTGATACAGTGTATGTGTGAAGCCCTGGGTTCTATCCCCAGTGAGAGACACACACAGTAACCATGTCCAGTGACCATATCTGGAGTAAATGAAACGTTCTTCCCTGTAAGTTACTCTCTAATAATTGTATCCCTAATTTTGGCGATGTACCATGACCCTTTTTGGATATGGTTGTTATTATTTGAGAAAGCATTTTTTTTTTTTACCATGAAGAAAATTAACAATTGGTGAATTTGGTCATTTTTCAGGGTTTTTTCTTTTGAATATTTTTCATCTGATAATTCTGTCCCTGACTCCTCGCAGATTTTCTTTGCACATAAACTCTTTCTAAATGCTTTAGTCTCTAAATGGTTTGTTTTTATTTCGGCATATGATAGTTTGAATCAATAGCATTTTAGTAGAATGGTTTAAGAGAATCAAACTCTACTTCTTGTGGCATATCTATATGGGAATGCTCTGAGCATGAGAAATCATAGGCAAACATCCTACCCAGATACCAAAGGCACAGCCCTCTTTATATTTGACAGCTATTCTGTGAAAGAACAAAGAAAAAAAGGGAACTGTCTGAAAATTCAGTTTAGGTGCCCATCATATTTTTTATTTTATTTATTATTTACTGGGGGTTGAACCTAGAGGCATTCTACCTCCGAGCTATACTCCCAGCCCTATTTTATTTTTATTTTCTGAAACAGGTTCTCACTTTGTTGATGAGTCTCACTACTTGCTGAGGCTGTCCTCAAACCTGCAAACCTCGTCTCAGGCTCCCAAGTACAATGATTACAGTACGCACCACCATGCCCGGTGATGCACATCATTTAAGTCATTCTGGTGCCGGGCGTGGTGGCACACGGGGAGGTGGAGACAAGAGGATCACAGGGGTTCAAAGCCAGCCTCATCCACTTAGTGAGGCTTGAAACTTAGTGAGACCCTGTTTCCAAAAAAAAGTATAAAATAGCCCAGAGGTAGAAAAACCCCTGGGTTCCACCCCCAGTACCAATAAAAAAAATTATTCTGATATGTAACTCTGATATAAATTCCTCAATGTTTATCACAAATTTCTATTTTTTAATATACTTTTATTGGTGCATGGTAGCCTCACACCATAATGTAAATCATGTTGACAGCGACATATGTGCACACAGCATCCATAAAATAAGTTTTGTTTTGTTTTTTATTTTGGTGGTACTGGGCTTTCTGGAAGCCCTTCTACCTCTGGGCTACACTCCCATACCTATTTTATATTTTTATTTGGAAACAAGGTCTCTTAAGCCAGCGAGGCTGGCTTCGAACCAGCGTGATCCTCCTGTCTCCACCTCCCAGGTGCGGGGATTACAAGTGTGCACCACCACTCCCGGCTCAAAATAGTTTTTAAAGGATCAGTTATAGCTGGGCGTGGTGGTGCACACTTGTAATCCCCGTGCTTGGGAGGCTGAGACTAGAGGATCGCACAGGTTTGAAGCCAGCCTCAGCTACTTAGTGAGGCTCTCGGCAACTTAGTGAGACCCCGTTTCCAAATAAAATATGAAATAGGTCTGGGAGTATAGCCCAGAGGTAGAAAGCCTCTGGGTTCCATCCCTAGTAGCGTGCGCGCGCGCGCACACACACACACACACACACACACACACACACCACGCGCGTTTTTTTTCTTCTAGTACTAGGGATGGAACCCAGGGGCATTCTACCTCTGAGCTGCACTCTGAGCCCTATTTTTTTATTCTTTATTTTGAAACAGGGTCTCTCTGAGTTGCAAAGGGCCTCAGTAAGTAGCTGAGGCTGTCCATGAACTGTGATGCTCCTGTCTCAGCCTCCCGAATGCGGGGATTACAAGCATGCGTCACCACGCCTGGCAAGATCAGTTCTTTTTTTAAAATAAAAGTAGACATATCTAACCTAGAAATAACTTATTTTCACTCCAGTACTGGATTTCTCAGTCTTAAGTTTATAGCTTGATTCACTTTTATAAAAATAAAGGGAATTTATGTGTTCAAGCATTTCAGTATTAGAATACTGAATAGTGCTATTCTTTCACATGTATATTTTGGACAAGCTCTTTCTGAAACTATCTAAGGTATTAAGGATGCTTTTCTTTTGTTAGAAATTATAAATATTTCACAGAATTCTCAGAAGAATTTTGTAAATTTACTTCTAGGTAGATTTCTTGTGTACCACAGTGGTTTATGTTTTAAATAACACACATAGTGATGAGGGTGAAACATTTTCCAATTCAGCCGGATGATTCTGGACAACTGGCCTGTAAACATCAATCTTGTATTTCACACAAGAAATGATTCACATTCTGTACTAGTTCAGTAATAGGTTTTTCCAAGAAATCCCCTACAAGTCAACGTACATTTAACTTTAAGGCAAACTATTAAGAAACAGACAGAACACTTCCTAGGTTTTCCAGAGCCTATTCCAAAATTACTTAGTCGGTTTAAGCAAAGTCAGGTCAAAAGTACATTATTTAAGCTATGATTGGAAGGTCTGGCTTACTTTTAAATCCTCTTCTCACAAAGACTAAGATAAATTAACTGTTTAAAAATCTGTGCTAATTTGTTGTGGTGAATATAAATTTATAACTAGGTAGAATTCTATTATAATGAACATTAATCTTTGTTCACTTTTCTTTAGCATTGTCACCTGTGTCCAACCATAGCAGAGTTAAGTGCCAGCTGGGCGTGGTGGCGCACGCTTGTAATCCCAGCATTTGGGAGGCTCAGATAGGAGGACTGTGGTTCGCAGACAGCCTCAGCTATTTAGTGAGGCCCTCCGTAACTTACTGAGACCGTGTTTCAAAATAAAGAAAAAAAAAATAGGCAGGGGTATAGCTCGGAGGTAGAATTCCCCTGGGTTCCATCCCTAGACCTGAAAATATATATATATATATATATGTATACACACACACACACACACGTCTTGCTAAGCTGATGAGGCTGGTCTCAAATCTTTTTTTTTTCCTTGTGGTAGTGGGGGTGGAACCCAGGGGCTTTCCTACCTCTGGGCTATACTCCCAGACCTATTTTATATTTTATTTGGAAAGAGGGTCTCACTAAGTTGCTGAGAGCCTCACCAAGTAGCTGAGGCTGGCTTTGAACCTGTGCGACCCTCCTGCCTCAGCCTCCCAAGCGCGGGGATTACAAATGTGTGCCACCACACCTGGCTCTGGCCTCAAATCTGGCTGCACTATATTTTCAAAGTTATTCTTTACCATTTAAAAATGGTGGTAGAGACACACTAAATTGTTTTGATAATCTATCAATAAGATATGACTTAGAGTTTCAAAAGCACTGACTTGACCCAACAAATGACAAATCTGATGTATGAAGACATTGAGCAGTCTGGAAGAAAAGTGACAGTAATTTGCATTATTTCTGTGCAAGTCAATAATTGGCCTCTGGAATATACTTTTTCTGTGTCTATGTATATTTTGACTTCTTAAGTCTAAGCCTTTATTGCCTAGTTCCTGCCCCTCTCCTGTCACTCCTCACTTTTCATGTCCGTTTTCCAATCATGCCTTTGAATGTGATTATAAGGGTATGGGCTGGCTTTGGACAGTATATGTTTGAAAATGCTAAATGAATTGGTATCTTTAATCACTAAGTCCAACGAAAAGTGAGAACCCTAGATCAATCTTGCTACCAGGTTAAAAAAAAAAAACAGGTGAAGGCTCCATAAAAACAAAATAGAAAATGAAGAAATTATAAACAGGGAAAAATCCCAAAACATTTTAGTGAGCAGAGATTTTTGTTGTTCTGTGATGATCATTATACCTCTTATGTCACCTACTGATCTCTTCTTTTTATTTTTATTTACATAACTTAGATACTCTACCAGGCTATAAGCAACTTTAGGACAGAATCCCTATAAAATATGTTTTTGAATTTCCCATTCATCTAGCACAATATCCTGGGATAAAAAACACGAGTACTAGCTGGGTGTGGTGATGCGTGCTTGGGATCCCAATACTTGGGAGGCTGAGACAGGAGGATTGAAGGGTTGTGGCCAGACTCAGCTACTTAGTGAGGCCTTCTGCAACTTATGAGACCCTGTTTCAAAATAAAGAACAGAAAATAGGGCTGGGAGTATAGCTCAGAGGTAGGATGCCCCTGAGTTCAATGATCAGTTCCACAAAAAAAAAAAAAAAAAAAAAAACAAGATAAATACTTGCTGAATGAACAAGCCTAACATACCAAAATCCAGTTAGAAATCCCCTGGCTCCAAACCTTTTCTTCATAGTAAAATAGTATATCAAAGAAGGCATCATTCTAAGAGCCTGTACTCTGCGGAAGCACCCCTGTGCAGTATCCAACAAACAAAACTGGGCTATTCTTAACCAGTTTTATATAAAAATAGGGTCACATATCCTTCAAAAGGAGAAACAGAAGGTCTGTTGCTTGAAACAGCAGTCCCCAATCCAAACGCTTAGACAAGACCACAGATAAGGTTAATATACTCTCATGAAATATGTCAAAAGGCAAAATTACAGTAAACATAAAATCCTGGTTGGCTTTGTTATTTTTCAGTCAGGCAATACTTCATCCTATAAAACACAGCAAGTGCTCCAATGGACTGAGCAGAGGAGGCTGGCTTTATAGTCAGAAAGGGGCTAAAGAAAACAGAAAGAACAGAAAGCGCACTGGCCATTTTGGGAACAGGGATACAGACCAATAGAAAAATAACCGGTTGACATGAGGTTGCTTCAGGTAACTTGGTTTGTTATTTCGTAAGGATTAAAGCAGACAGAACTTTATTATCATGCTGTTTAAAACCGGCCTGGCTGGGAAATTTATATATTATCTGTCTTCTAATTTCTAGAAAGATCAGATAACAACTTACTTTTGGTTTGGGGACTTTAGTGTAACTGCAGTTTGACTTCAAGTCTGGTCTGTTGGAACCCAGTGCAGAGCTTTGTTAAAGGCAGTAGCCTCAGCTGGGCGTGGTGCTATGTCCCTGTAATCCCAGTTATTTGGGAGGCTGAGACAGGAATATTACAGGTCAGTGGTGGGGTACTAATTCATAATTCTAACCATATATTATTGGTTTTTTTGTGGTCCTGGGGATGGAACCCAGGGGCTTTCTACCTTCAGGCTACACTCCCAGACCTCTATTTTATTTGAAAACAGGGTCACTAAGTTGCCGAGAGCCTCACTCAGTAGCTGAGGCTGGCTTCAAACCTGTGAGATCCTCCTGTCTCAGCCTCCCAAGCACGGGGATTACAAGTGAGCATCACCAAGCCCAGCTCTAACCATATATTATTTTAAAGCTTTAACTTTATAATTTTTCTATGTCTAATTCTCCTTATATGGTAAAATACAAAGAAAACTAAAAGAGGAAATTTAACTGAAACAAGTGTAGGTAAGATATGAAGAAAAAGGCTGAGGCATTGACAAGTTCTACTTAGCTACCAAGAAGTAAACTTGCTTTCAGATGAGTGACCAATAGTATTATTAATTTATCCTTACCTCACTTTAATTAAAAGGTGCAATGGCACCTCTAAAGAGCTTTTTAATTTCACAGAAGCTATTATGCCTCAGAGAGGTTTGTCTTGTCCTCTGTCTGGGAGTCAGCCTGACTTATCTAAACCTCACATACAATTAAATGTTCTCAGCACAGTTTTAGTTACAGCTGACTAGAGTTCTGGGAAGCCCATTAGGAGCTTCATTATTTACTCAACACCAATAATGGCAGCTGGTGCGTTTTGGGCCATGAAACACACACTTTCCATAGTGCATGACCAATCAGTCTTTCCCCCTGTAGACTAATTTCTCACTTTTTTTCCTTTTTTTTTTTTTGTGGTACTGGGAGTGGAACCCAGGGCACTTCTACCCCTGGGTTATACCTCCAGACCTATTTTATATTTTATTTGGAAACAGGGTCTCACTAAGTTGCTGAGAGCCTAAGTAGCTGAGGATGGCTTCGAACTTGCGATCTTCCTGTGTCAGCCTCCCAAGTACTGGGATTACAAATGTATGCCACCACTTCCAGCTTCTCACAACATTTATAAATCAAATTTTTACTTAATTTTTGATATTTTATCATGGATTAAAAATACTACTTTATAGCTAAACTTTAGAAGCTACAACAAAATCTCAAAAATAAATTTCAAGCATATCTCCCCAGATACTATCTCCCACTTTAATCTACAGTTGAAAATTGAGCATTTCCCTGTAATTTTCCTTTAGTTACAACATAATAAAAATTGCTGGGTTGCCAATGACCCACCCAAGTATAGTTAACTCAAGATTCTAATCTCCAATTCCAGTATCAGGATATTCACAATACCTGCTGCTTCAGACACTGGAACTTTCTTGATTCACAATTTCATCAAGGTTGAGAGCTGCCTTGGCTAGAAAGTTCCATGCTTTCAATTTCTAACTAAATAAGAAACAAACAGCTCTATTTTTCACTTAAGTGAACAAAATCAATGAATTCATACCTCGCTTCTGCTAAGCAGGGCACAGCTGCAGGGTTGCTATGGCAACTCTTGTACACTGACCACAGAAAGCCCCACACAGCAAAGAAATCTTTTGCTCCACCTACTGAAGACGCAGTGGCTCTGGCCAGCACACAGACTATGAGCAGATATGTTTTTAGTTCAGTAGCTGTGGTGGAGCAACAAGATTCCATTCTTTACTGTCTCCCAGTAATAAATGTCACCTCAACAACCAAAACAAACTCCAAACCCAGTTGCTGTGATTATGGATTTCTGCACCATGGTAGGAGCGGGATGGAAACAAACCAAACCTTTGAGCACCGAGAAAAAGGAAAAAATAAGCAAATTACAACATTCCCACTTTTACTAAGAACATATTAGGGTTTGTTTATTTGTTTGTTTTTCCCAGTACTGAGGATGGAACCTAGGGGCATTCTACCTCTGAGCTACACCCTCAACAATATTTTTTTTTGTTATTATTATTTTGAAACAGGGTCTCACTGAGTTGCAAAGGGCCTAAGTAGTTGCACGTCTGGCTCATATTAGGCTTTTGCTTTTAGACTTTAACCCACTAAAACTTGTGTTCGAGAAACCCCCCCCCCCCAACTGAGATTCAAAACTCATATATTAGAGTCAGGCATGGTGGCACACACAGTACTTGGGAGGCTGAGACAGGAGGATCTGAGTTTGAGGCCAGTCTCAGCTACTTAGTGAGGCCCTCTACAATTTAGTGAGACCCTTTTTCCAAATAAAGAATAAAAAACAGGGCTTGGAGTGTAGCTTGGAGGTAGAATGCCCTTGTGTTCAATTCCCAGCACCACACACACAAACAAAAACAAAAACAACACACACACATACACGGTGAGATTTTACTAAATGCCAACCTTCTGCTGGTTGCTTTCATGTGTTATTTCCTTTTCAACAACACTGTGAGGTAGGATTAGTATAACCACCAATGAGAAACTGAGACTGTAGTTATTTTACATGTACTGTCCAGTGCAGTAAGAATTTGAGTCTGTCTTCTAAATCTTCTGTTTTGTCCTACTATACTATACTAATTTTATGAGAAACTTCTCAATGTTTAGTTGAAATATTCAAGCATTTCTAAAATGACCTGTAAACTATTTTTATGGTCATTTGTTTTAGCAATACATTTTCACAAGTAATGACTTTATTGAGAAACCAATTATGTCTAGCCACTTCCTTTAAGTGTATAGGAAACAAGGGCACAAAAATAAAGGGCCACGTTTTGGTCCTGGTACTTTTTTTTTATTTTTTGCTAAGTTGATATTACAAAACTCATATGCTTAAGGAGGAAAGGTAAAGTAGAAAAATGGGTGCGATGGCAAAACTGGTGGCTCCCCTGTGGAACATCTCCAGGGCGGCGGGGAGGCAGAGTAGAAGCCAGCCCAGGGCACGCACACCTTTTCAACCAGGAGAGAAGCTTTGGCCTCTGCCATTAATTATTCTGAAGTACCATTCCAAGGAGCAATCTGCCCATTTTCAGTCTCTTTCCCACTTGCAGGTATAGAAAGGATTCTAACAGGGCATTTCTTCTCATCGTTAGAATGAATCATAGTTCTCCTCCCTAGGAGGTCCACAGTTACCCACTTCCTCCTATACACACTCTTTGGGAATTTCCTAGGAAAACAAAAAGAGACACTGCCTTAAAAAAATTGCCTTCCTTAGCTCCCCAGGATCTTCACCTAAAAATCCTTTCATACCTGTAGCTTGAATACTCCCTTCACTGTGAATTCAGATGCATTCATCTGGTGAACATGTGCCTCCAAGTCTGTCCCTTTACAATCACCATCTCTTAAACTGCTACCCTATGTCCTAAGCTTTGGCCTTTTTATTACTGCTTTTCTGTCTGTCCTCTATTTCTACTTCAGTTGCCCCAGAAGATTTGAGAAGCCAAGAGTTCAGAATACTTGTACTAGTTTCCACAGGCTTCTGGGAAGATAGGTCAACATGTGTAAATTTATTATGACACATGCATACACAAATCTATTATGATATCACTGATTTTATAATACAAAAATAAAATTAGACCATATTGTCCTCATTTTTTGCTAACTAAAGTAATTCAATAGCTAACTTCCTTTACTATACATTAATTATAAAAATATACCAGTTTTGGGGACCTAGGAATTCATATTCTCAATTATATTGATGAATGCTATATACAATGCAAAGGATAAAAGCCAGCAACAGTTAAAAAGAAATGAGATAAAATCGATCCTAAGTATTCAACCTCTTCCATTAGATTTGTAAAAGAGAATGAGGATAGCAGAGATTTATGCCACTGAGTTGCTGTCTTCTAAAAATTAGGTGACTAGGAGTTTCTATTTGTAATTGTCACATAATACCTGGGTTAAAGGCTTCTTCACAAAACTGCAGAACTATTAAGCTCGTCCCCCCCAAAGAAAAATATTTCACAGCTTTAAAACAAAAATAGGAAGCAACACCAGGAAAGTTAGAAGACCTTTCCATACTCCGTTCATATAACATTGGTTTTTAAGGTTACAGTCTACTAGATGAAAAAGTGGAATAGTACTTAAATCTCTAATTTAACTCAGTTTTGAATGCTGTCAATTCAGTACAATTTTTCATATTTTACTTAAAATATCTTGAAAGTGAATAATGTTCTTAAACATGATTAGGGACTTTTGATCAATAATAAAAACAAAAAAGGTAACTATTCATTATTTGAAATTCTTAGTAGGTCATTAGCCATTACTTCAAAAATATACATTTCATGGTTTATAGAGGACAGAAACATAATTCGAAATTTCACAAAGTTATATTAAATTAAAATCACTTTGGACAATTCAAGATCTCACTGACAAAGTTCATTTAAGGTGACAGTTTTGCTATTATGTTACTGTTCCCACATGATATCATCTCTTCTCAATTTCACTTGAAGATTATGAACTTGTACTGGATACAAGTCACTGTTTTTCTGGAAAGGGTTAGTTTCATTCAAGCATTTCTTGGGGTTATTTTTTATGTTCTTTGATCCTTTAGGGCTGCTGTCTTGTCGCCGAATACCTGAAGCTTCACTCATCTTTGAGTTTTGGACTTTTTGCTGCAGTTTATGAACCTGGAGAGGAAAACAAACAAACAAACCTAACATTTTGGTCAAAAATATATTAAAAATATCCTAAAATAGATGTACTGGATTGATGGGTTAAAGGCTACATAAAATTAAAAGTTTAGGCAGTGTTTATTTACTGAACACTTACTGCATGACCAATAGTGTGCTAGTCAGGTAGCAACATAAGTAAGATAGTTGTTGCTTTCAAGTTCAGTGCTCTGACTAGCGAGACATGTACATGAGAACCAGGGAATACTTCCAGCCAGGATGACTTCGAGCAGAACAAATAGTGTGCATGTAAGAAGGCCTGCAAGATAAGGGTGGGCCAAGTAAGTTAAGGGAAAGGTTGAATGAAAGATATGAAACTGGTTCAAAACTAAGAAGAGAGCCAGGCGTGGTGGCGCATGCTTGTAATCCCCGCGTTTGGGAGGCAGAGACAGGAGGATCGCGCAGGTTCGAAGCCAGCCGCGTGCGCTGGCTTAGGAGACCCTGTTTCCAAATAAAAATGTAAAAATAGGTTTGGGAGTGTAGCCCGGAGGTAGAAGGGCTTCCAGGAACCCCAGTACCAAAAAAAAAAAAAAAAAAAAAAACTCTAAGAAGAGAGAAGAACAGAAAAAAAGACTTTGCAGGTGATATTAACAGTAAAGCAAAGAATTGGTGCTGGAATGAGTATCAAGTTTATATAGTGTATGTAACGTGTGTGATACACACACACAAACACATACGCAAATGCATATACATGCATATCCATATATACATATAATCTAAAAATATTTGTGAATTTACAGTAGTGAATGTCAGGAAAAAATGTCAAAGGAATATATTTCCTTGAAGACTGTTAATAAGGTAGTATATAAAGCAAGTTCTATCAACTAGCGCAACGCATTTCTTCAAAGTCCAGCCCATTACTTAGCTTATTTCACTTATGCATAGGTCTAATTTGTAGAGCGGATCCAGCATTGTGTAAGTAGCTGGTTGTCTATTTGCCTAGATGGCAATTTTTATTAGATTAAATTTGCCATGCTAAAATGCTTGAAAAATGAGAGCCAGGTGTGGTAGCACACACTTGTAATTCCAGTACTTGAGAGGTTGAGACAGGAGGATCGGAGTTCGCAGCCAGCCTCAACTACTTTGTGAGACTCTTCGCAACTTAGTGAGATTCTGTTTCAAAATAAAGAATACAATACAGCGCTGGGGTGTAGCTCAGAGATAGAACACCCCTGGGTTCCATCCCAGTACTGAAAATAAATAAATAAATAAAAAAGCTTGAAAATGTATAGTTATAGCTACTCTCGTATAGAAATCATGATTTTTTTTCTTTTTCTTTTTTTGGTGGTGGTACTAGGGGTGGAACCCAGAGGCTTCCTACCTCCGGGCTATACTCCCAGACCTTTTTTATATTTTATTTGGAAACAGGGTCTTGCTAAGTTGCCGAAAGCCTCACTAAGTAGCTGAGGCTGGCTTCGAACCCATGCGATCCTCCTGTCTCAGCCTCCCAAGTGTGGGGATTACAAGCGTGTGCCACCACGCCCGGCTTATGATTTTCAAAATATAGTAATTACTTACTGCCTAAGTTCTTTTTTTTTTTTTGTGTGTGTGTGTGTGTGTGGTGATAGGGATCAAACCCAGAGGCATTTATCTCTAAGGTATACTTCCAGACCTAGTTTTTATTTTGAAATAGGGTCTAAGTTGCTGAGGCTGGCCTTGAACCTGCCATCCTCCTGTCTCAACTTTCCAAGTACTTGGGATAATTCCAAGTACTGGGATTACAAGTGTGTGCTATCACACCCGGCCTAACTGCTTAAGTTCTACAACTATGATTATTCTTCTGTTCCTTTCAAGTTTCTCCTATACAATTCCAAGAAAGTTCACAAATCGTATAATTTTCACCCCAATCCAAGTCAGAAACATTTTTACTTACTATAAGCCTGATAAGCCAATATTTGCTTCCAAAGTTTCATTTCTTTTTTTCTTGGCCATAAGTAGAATAAAGGCAATACCATGGTATATCTTTTATTAATTTTCTATAAAAGTGGGTGGAGGCTTACTTGTGAGGTTAATATCATGTTATGAATAATGATTATATGCTATATGATATGATTTGAAGTTTCCTGGAAAGGCTCCCTCTGCTTTCTCCTCCCGCAGTATAACAGTGCTGAAAGTTCAACTACAGAGTCATTATCTTAGGATAAGACAGAATATTTATGATTCTCCTGTTAAAATATTAAAACAGGTTTGTCATTCTTAGTTATTAAGACTTTACACAAAAACACAGAATTTTCTTCAATACCCTTATCATGCTAACTGTAGCCAACTGGCACAGGCCTTCAGGAGATGGAACACAGAGAGTTTGTTATGGGAAGAGGAAACAGTGGCCTCAGGATGGTGTTAAGTGGTACTGGGGTCCCACCTGAGTGGTCAGGTCTAAGGTTGGTACTGCTTGAGAGACCCATTGACACAGGGACACTATAAAGCATTAGAGGAGAGAGGACATGGAAAAGAAAGCTAGAAGAGTAACTGAAAGGCTGCCAAGGCAACAATGTTCCCAAAGCCTGAATATATAATTAAACGTTCTTACTTCTTTTTCTTTGTATTATCTTTGAGAGCTAGGCAGTTCTCTCCAACGGAGAGAGCTAATGAAGTGGATAGCTCTACCCTGTGATAGGCCGAATTGACTCCCATCTATCTTTTCAGTCTACCACGCACACAGGCCCCAAATTAGGGAAGTCATAGAGAGATGTTACCCTGAATCCAGATGTTATCTTTTTATTAAACATGTCTACTAGTTTTTAAAGTCAAGCCTTCTCACATTGTCTTGATGCTTCTTCAGTTTAGAAATCTGCTCTCCCTTCATCTCCATCTTCCTGACTAAATGCTCGAGTTCCCATTCTATGTCGTCACGAGCCGTGTGGCTTTCGGTTGCCTTCATTTGTTTCAGCAGTTCTTTATGCTCCCTGTAAAGGAAAGCAGATATTAAGTACCACACTATTCCAGTTTACGGGACAATATACGCCTCTGCCATATATTGTTCAACCACAAACTTTAGCCAGAGTTAAATATTAATCTTCAAGGAGTCTAACTAAATCTGTGATAAATATAACCAGGCTTTTGTGATTTGAGATTAGAAACATTTAGAGATATCTTAGACTTAATGCAACTAAAAGATCTTAATAAAATCGGAATTCTTGATGTTCATAGCTAAATAGAGTAAAAATGTCCTTATCACTACAGGGCTCTCTTTGATTCCAATTGTAGAATTTGAAATACTGGTCATATGTCATATTTTTTTGTGTGTGTATGTTTAAGTGGAGACTGAACCCAGAGGCATTCTAGTTCTAAGCTACACCTCCAGCCTCCCTTTATAGTGTGGCATTTGGGATGGAACCCCGGGGCATTCTACCTCCAACTTGCACCCCCAGCCCTACTTTTTTTATTCTTTATTTTGAAACAGGTCTCACTGAGCTGCAAAGGGCCTAAGTAGCTGAGGCTGTCTGTGAACTGCGATCCTCCTGTCTCAGCCTCCCAAATGCTGGGATTACAAGCATGTGTCACCATGCCCGGCTTCCCCCAGCCCTTTTTATTTCTCTCTCCTCTCTCCCCCCCTCCCCTATCCTATCCTTTCCTCCTCCTCCTCCTTCCTCCTCCTCCTCCCTCCTCCTCCGTCCTCCTCCTTCTTCTCCTTCTTCCTCCTCCTCCTCCTCCTCCTCCTCTTCTTCTTCTTCTTCTTCTTCCTCTCTCTCCTCTCCCCCCCCACCCCCCCCACCCCCCGCTCTCTCTGCTGTTCTTGAAATAGAACCAGGGGCATTCTACCTCCAAGCTACACCACCTAGTCATTTTTTTTTCTTTCTTTTGAAACAGGGTCTCAATGTTATAAGGGGCCTCACTAAGTAGCTGAGGCTGTCTGAGAATCATGATCCTCCTGTCTCAGACTCCCAAATGCTGAAATTACAAGCCTGCACCACCACATCTGGCTTTTATTTCTATTTTGAAATGGTCTCACTAGGTTGATGAGCGTCTCACTACTTGCTGAAACTGTCCTTGAATCTGATCTACCTATCTCAGCTTCCCAAGTACTGAGATTACAGGCGTGCACCCAGCTTGGTCCCAAGTTCTATAGCAGTCTCAATTCGGCCAGCCAATACACATAGTTCTGGAAATTCTGCTGAATATGTATTTATTTAAAAAAAATTTTTTTATTGGTGCATTGTGGCCATACATATTAATGGGGTAGAAGATGGAGACATACACGCACAAATCACCCAATTAGCCCTTAAATATAGAACATAATGCAATGTATTTCACATAGAATCTTCCTTCAAACTTGTAATACTTAAAAATTTATAATACAGACAAGCAAGAGTCTAAGATAAGGTAGTCATATTCCTAACTTGTTTAATAAAACCATTCATTGAATTAAAGGAATCTAAAAAACAAAAGATTATCTTTTTTATCTTTTGAGTTCTGGTGGTACTGGAGATTGAACCTAGGGGTGTTCTACCACTGAGCTACACCCCCATACCTTTTTATTTTTTATTTTGAAACAGTCTTGCTAAGTTACTATGTGCTGGCCTCTAACCTGTGATCCTCCTATCTCAGCCTCCCGAGTACTGGGATTACAGGCATGTGCCACATGTCACTCTGCCCGGCTGGAGAATCTTTCTTATAAATGAGTTTTTGTGACAGGTATGGTGGTGCATGTCAGTAATCCCGGTACTTGGGAGGATGAGACAGGAGGACTGCAGGTTTGAAGATAGTCTCAGCATGTAGTGAGACTCTCATCAACCTAGCAAGACCCTGTTTCCAAATAAAAATAAGATAGGGCTGAGAATGTAGCTTGGAGGCAGAATGTCCCTGGATTCAATTCCCAGTGTCACAATAAAATGAAATAAGTGTTTGTGAATTATAATCTAAGGTTATCAGACTCAATGAATTATAATAATATCAGTTTAGATTCTGGGAATACAGAAATACCTTAGGCTGAAAAAGCAATAATTACCCATAGTTAAAAATTAAGTAGTGCGGCCAGGCGTGGTGGTGCATGGTTGTAATCCCCATGCTTGGGAGGTGGAGACAGGAGGATCGTGCAGGTTCATGCAGGTTCAAAGCCAGCCTTGCTGGCTTAAGAGACCCTGTTTCCAAATAAAAATATAAATAGGTCTGGGAGTGTAGCCCGGAGGTAGAAGGTTTCCAGGAACCCCAGTACCACACACACACACACACACACACACAAAAAGTAATGCAATAAATACAATAAAAAAACAGTGACAATAAGTCTGCAGTTCAAAATAAAATAAGTCCAAATAAATAAATAAGGCAAAAATTTATAAGTGGCATTGTTCTTAAGAGTAAGAAAAAATGATATATAAATACTTTACTACTGCTGGGCATGGTGACACATGCCTATAATACCAGTTACTTGGGAGAATGCAAGAGGTTCGCTAGTTCAAAGGCAGCCTGGGCAGCTTAGTGAACCCCTGTATCAAAATTTAGAAAAGAAACTTAGAAAAGGTTGGAGAAGCCAGGCTTGGGTACACACCTATAATCTCAGTACATAGGAAGATGAGACAGGAGTACGCCAGGTTTGAGGCTAGCCTCAGTGACTTAGTGAGACCATCAGCAACTTAGCAAGACCCTGTTTCAAAAGAGAAAAGAAAAAAGAGCTGGTGGTGTGGCTCAGAGGTAGAATGTCCCTGGGTTCAATCCCCAACAACAACAACAACAACAACAACAACATCAACAACAACAACAGAGATGGAGATGTGGCTTAATGATAGAGTGCTTGTCTAACATGTATGAGGGCCTGGGTTTAATCCTCCGTACTACAAAATAAATAAACAAATCAATAAGTATCTTGCTAGTTCTTTTGATGAGAAATAAAAATATTTACAAACTCATTTGGTCCAATTCATCTTGCATTGCCATCAAAAGTTCAGTCAAATTGTCACAGATGGAAATGGACTTTTCACAGTCACGAGGTCCAGCTTTACAGCGAGGAGTTGCTCTGGAGTATCTGCGCAGACATCGAGGCTCGGTGGCTTCAGCAGGCTTCTGAAGGACGTGCCGGCTACAGGGGTGCATCATCCGCAGAAGGTTTTTCATATTTGCATTCATAGAACAGTCTGCACTAGGAGACTTAAGGGGGAAAGAAACAGCTGAGAGCAATTTTAAATGCCTGCTGGTAGTTAGCACTCATAAACACACTAGAGGTTGTTTTTGAAAACGATCTTAACTTTTATTCTCACCTTTTCAGCTTCAAAAGGCAGGGTTCTAAATTTTGAGTAAGTTTGCTGAGGTGGTCCTCTTCTTAAACATTTAGTTTTCTCAAGATTGACAAGGGAAAAAGTAAAAAAAAATATATTATTTAAAAATACATTTATTGTATGAAGAATTCTCAGAACTATGGTAAGCAAACTGCAATCTGAAAATAGGCACAAAGACATGGATAGATGTTTCAGTGGAGAAGACATGTAGACAGCAAATGAACGCACAAAAAGCCAGTCACCATCATTAGTTATTAAAGTAATAAAAGGTAATGGTCAAGATAGAAAATAGTGATGACAAATGCTGGCAGGCATACAGAGACACTGGATCACTTGTAGATTACTGGGAATACAAAACGGTACAGCCACTCTGGAAGGCAGTTTGGCAGTTTCTTGCAAAATGAAAAAGGTACTTATCAAATATGACCTAACAATTGCTGTCCTGGATCTTTTCCATGAGAAATAAAACCTTTTATGTCCCCACAAAAACCTAAACCTGTATACAAATGTGCATAGCTGCTTTATATATAATAGCAGCTTCAAACCGGAAACAATACAAATGTCCTTAAACAAGCAAATGGTTACACTGTGGTAGATCCACAACAATGAACACGAGGAAATAAAAATAATGTATTGATTCAGGCAACAGTTTGGTTGGATTTCAAAGGGAAAAGGTAATCCCAAACACTGAGTTAAAAAAAGAAAGCCAGTTCCTAGCTTCTTTTCTTTCTTTCTTTCTTTCTTTCTTTCTTTCTTTCTTTCTTTCTTTCTTTCTTTCTTTCTTTCTTTCTTTCTTTGGTGGTATTAGGGATGGAACCCAGGGGCATTCAACCTCTGAGCTACAACCCCTAGTCCTATTTTTTATTCTTTAGTTTGAAACAGGGTCTCACTGAGTTACAGAGGGCCTCACTAAGTAGTAACTGAGGCTGTCCTCAAACCATGATCCTCCTTTCTCAGCCTCCCAAATGCTGGGATAACAAGCGTGCACAACCACGCCCGGACCCCTAAGTTTCTTCTCACTTTTGAGGTGGCCTGCATTCTCCCTTGAATGTGTATTTCTTATCTTCTTAAATAAATCTCCATCTATGTCTGTGGTGGTGGTGTGGGGTGTGTGTGTGTGTGTGTGTGTGTGTGTGTGTGATTCCTATAGGTTATAGACTGGCTGATTCCACACATATCACAGTCTTGAAATACTAGCATGTATAGCGATGGTGAATGGATTAGAGACTGCCAGGGGTCAGGGAAGAAATGTGTAGCTGTGAAGGACCTGCAGGAAGAAGCCTACGGGGGAGGAGCAGTTCTGCATCTTGATTACTGTGGTTACATGGATCTAGGTATATGATAAAACCATAAAACTCTCATGCTGCTATCAGCTGCCATTAGATTCACAGCTCTAGTTATGTCTCCTTTCTCCTCAGAAGCCTTCAGTGCGTCCCAGCTATTAACAGAATAAAAATGCCAATTCTTAACATGACCCTTACGGTCAGCCATAATCTCTCCTCGAGCTGTAATTTTATCTTTAACTCTTACTATACACGGCCCCATCTCACACCAGCTATTCCCTATGGGTCCTTAGAAGAACCAACTATGGTCTCCTCAGACTGCAATGCATCTCCTCTGAGTCTATTCTCACTGCGTCCTCCAAGGCCGCCCAGGCTGCTTCTCGCATAGCCCTTCCCAGTCTTTTGTCTGCACAGCACGAGGCTTCGCTCACACCTCTACACTCTGTCTTACATTTGTGTATTGATTTGCTTCTTGTAAATTCCTCTCTTATTTATCCTTTATCACACAGAGATTTCAGTCTCTACATTAGAACATGCGAGCCAAATATTCAGCACAGGCTATGGAGAGTGTGAGATGAGCAAGTCTTTCATGGGGAGTCCTTGAAAATCTTCAGCAACAGTGTTCCTTGAGTTCTTTAACAGAAAACATTATCTGCAGACCCTCGGAACTTGATATTTGAACTAAATACTTTTATCAAGTAACTTTTCTGTTCTCTCTTTTCTTGTAGGAGCTATCTTTTCTTTCCATTATTTCTTTAACTTTTTCCCTCTACCTTTTACAATAAACAGGTAAACCTGAAAAAAAGTTCCACTAACTCATCAGATAAACAATGCCTTGGACAATCATGAATGGATGTCAAGGAGAAAAGGCCATCTCCAAAGCTAAAACATAGATATAAACATAGGTATAAAAATAAGTCAATAAACATAGATATAAAAATCTAAATTAAAACATAGATACAGAAATAAGTCAGTATTTGTTCAAACAACTTACAGTATTTTCCTATTTGGCTTTACAGTGAGAAATCCCATCACACAAACAAGACATAAAACAAATACTGTAGGAATAAGCAAAACTATATATACAAAAGGTGGTATTGGGAAAAAGGTTTTCATTATTGTAGTTAGAAAAATTTTAAAAGAGGAAAGGCTGGTGTAGCGGTCCACATTTTGCAGGTTCATAGCCAGCCTTAGTGAGACTTAGTGAGACCCTCTGCAACCTAAGCAAGACCCTGTTCCAAATTAAAAAATAAAAAGGTTGGGGGTGTAGCTTGGAGGTAGAAAGTCCCTGGGTTCAGTTCCCAGTACTACAAAAGAAAAAAAAAAAAAGAGTATAATGTTCTCTCCATTATCATATTCACAGGCTCAGCATATGGCAGTGGCTAGAATTCACAAACAGCACTCCTGGGCTTCATAATAAATGACATACAAACATATTCACCACATACATTCAATAAATAGTAACACTGGTCATCAAAACTGTAATTCCAGAGATGAAAAGGGATCAATTTTTTTCTTAACATGATCTAATTAAGGTTTGTTTAACAAAATATATCCATCTGGGTCAGTGGTGCATGCCTGTAATCCTAGCTATTGGGGAGTTTGAGACAGAAGGATCACCATGTTCAAAGCCAGTTGGGGCAACTTAGCAAGATCTTGTTTCAAATTAAAATAAAAAAGGGCTGGGGATGTAGCTCAGTGGTAGAGTACCTCTGGGTTCGATCCCCAATACCAGAAAAATAGAAAAAAATTAAAAATACTAATTGATCTAAACAAAATATTGGTTAGTCTATAAAGTACTAACTCCCTCAATCCTTACTTTTAGGGAAATTCAAAGAATATGAGTATATAAGAAAAATAATAAATTCCCTATATAAATTACTTTATACATCTAGAAACTATGTAAAAATGCTTGGTTTTTATTATGCATGATTTTTATATTAAGTACATTCAAAATTTTATTAAGTTGTCAGCATGTATTGCACTGTTTAGTGACCTTTTTAAAAGTATCACAAAATATACTTCTCCAAGAGAATAATATTTGTTTTTCTAAAAAAAAAAAAAAAAAAAAGAAAAGAAAAGAAAAAGAAATGCTTCTTGGCATTTCACAAGAGCTATTACATGCTGTTTTGGGCTAAGTCTTGTATATGACTGATCTTTACTTTCTCCTTTTTTTCTTCATATTGAAGATCAAACCCAGGGACATTCTACCTCTGAACTACATCTCCAACCCTTTTAAACCATTTTAAGTTTTGAAACGGGTTCTTGCTAAATTGCCTAGGCTGGCTTCTAAATTGTGATCCTCCTGCCTTAGCCTCCTAAGTAGCTGTGATTACAGGTATATGCTATCATGCCTTGCTAGTTACTTTCTTTAACTTAGGTTTTAGGGATTTTTTTTTTGTACTTACACTCAAAACCACCATCATAACATTACTGAAATTTTTTTTTTTTATTATAAATCTCTCAAGCTGGATGTGGTGGCACATGCTTGTAATCCCAGCATTCGGGAGGCTGAGCCAGAAGGATCACGGTTTGCAGACAGCCTCAGCTACTTAGTGAGGCCTTTTGCAACTCAGTGAGACCCTGTTTCAAAATAAAGAATAAAAAAATAGGGCTGGGGGTATAACTCAGAGGTAGAATGCCCCTGGGTTCCATCCCCAGTACCTCAACAAACAAACAAACAAATAAATAATAAAAATAAATAAATCTCTTCAAATCCTTTGTGAAAATGGGAAAGTATAAAAATTAAAAGGGTAAGCTGGGCACAGTAGTGCAAGTTTATAATCTCAGTACTTGAGAGGCTGAGGCAGGAGGATTACAGGTTCACAGCCAAACTGTTACTGAGTAAGGCCCCAGGGGCTTTCTACTCCTGAGCTACAATCCCTGACCTATTTTTTTATTTAGAAATAGGGTCTCACTAAGTAGCTCAGGCTGGCTACGAACCTGCACGATCCTCTTGTCTCAGCCTCCCAAGTACAGGGATTACAAGCGTGTGCCACCACACTTGGCTGACCCTGTTTAAAAATAAAAAATAAAAAATAAAAAATAGGGCTGGGTGTGTAGCTTGGAGGTAGAATGCCCCTGGGTTCCACCTCCAGTACCAAAAAAAAAAAAAAAAAAGGGTATATAAATGAGTATTAGAAAATAAAGTGTTGTTAGGGAAACACTTTTATATGCATACCTTTGAAGATTTCTTCTTTTCCTTAGACTGTTTTGAATTTGAAACTGAAGATATTAAAATTTTACTAATTTCAAGTCCAGTTTGGAGCTATAATATTAAAGAAATAATTCATCAAATTTATTTGCAACAAATTTCTTTAAATATAATGAAAGATCAGATTTCAGTTTACAAGTATTAAAATGCTTTTTGATAGCAAAGACCTGTAGTCTTAGCTACTAAGGAGGCTGAGTGAGGAGGATTGCTTGAGCCCAGGAGTTCAAGGCTGGTCTTCAACAACATAGCAAGACCCATGTTAAAAAAAAAAAAAAAACACAAAAAAACCCTTTTGAGAAAGAAAACCCCTAATACTCTAATATTGTGTGTGTGTGTGTGTGTGTGTGTATGTCTTTAAGTCTATTGGTAATTACAATCATTTTTTATTTATAAGAGAATAGATTATTTTATACACACACAGACAAAACAAAACTAATAATCTAGGAAGCAGAAATTAAGAGTCTAGAATACAGGCTTCAGCTTCAGTGAATGATAATAAAGTACAATAAAAAATGTAGTTTACTGTGATAGAGTAAATAATATTTACCTCAGAAGCTTTGTCTTGAAACAGCTTACGCTGATGTTCTTCTTCCTTAAGTTTTTCTTCTAGATGCTTAATCTTGTCCTGCAAGAGAATAAAAAATTTGGATCGATACCTAAAAACTAGAGCCAAATATCCTTTCTTTCTTTTCCAAAGAGTCCTAGGGGTCTTAATTTTTAAGAGCTGGCAAGTTAAAGCAGAAAATTTTTTTAAAAATAGCGAAAAATACTGAGCTTTTCCTTGGCTTTCTTCTTATGCTTCCTTCTCTGCTATTACATGTAAGGAGAACAAAGGGAAAGTAAAGAATGTGCACACACAGGCTTTGTTAACTTTCATCAACAAAACAATAATGATGAAACTTTAGCTTTGTGTCTTAATGTTTCATTCATAACAGAAAAATATCAATAGAGTCTGTCATGTGCATATAAAAAAGGGTACAGTTGGGAGGAGACAGGCAGAAGAACTTATTAGAAATGTAAGATATGGTCCTTGTTACTTAAGAGCTCACACAGTATTGTACTTAGGGAAATAAAAGTAACATACATGAAACAAAACAACAAAGCAATGAACAGGATTTGACATGGACCATGTATACAACACATAAACTTATTTGTGTGTTATATTTATGTGATGCTGTGCAGTGTAAGAGAGTATTCTTTCAAAAGGAGAACTTTCTGGGTATGCTATAACTCATGGGAGGCTTCAAAGAGGAAGGGCTTTGAGAAAATCCTGTGAAATGAAAAGGATCTGGGGGTGAAAGGGGAGCGTCGAGCATCCAGGACAGGCTTCACTTGATGACCAAGTAGTAAATGACAATCTTTTCTATATCTTTTAGGCAAATTATCTGACAAGTGAAAATATCTTGCCATATTAGAAATCAAAATCACAATTTTACATCAAAAGGCAATTCATTTTTATCATGACAAAACACATTTTTTAATCTCATAGGCCAGAATACTTGGATTACTAAAAGTTATAAAGTTTCATTAAATCTGAAATTTACTATAATTCACATACAATGCCAGTTTTAACAATGAAATTTATTCCTGGCATCATCACTTCAAAGAAATAAGTAGACATGGAGCACGGTGGCACACCCCTGTAATTCCAGCACATGGGAGGCTGGGAAAGGAGGATTATAGGTTTGAGGACAGTACATGTAACTTAGCAAGACCCTGTTTCAAATTAAAAGATAAAATATGGCTGGGAATATGTGTAGCTCAGAGGCAGTGTGTGCAATCATGCAGACACACACACACACACACACACACACACACACACACACACACACAGACAGAGAGAGAAAAAGAAACAAGTAGAAGCTTACCTCAGCAGCTTTCTGAGTTGTTGTCAGTCTAAAACACTCCTTTTCTAAGACATCAAGCTTTTCAAGTTTTGCATGCAGCTTAATCTGATCTTGTTCTTTTTCCCTTTGAAGCTGGGCCTGGACAGGATAAAAAACAAAATCTGAATTTGGCAAGTGATGCCAGTGGATAAAGATTAATACAATTTCTGAGAATTCAAAATACACTGTAAGTCTGTTACAAGAAACATGCATATACATGTACATACTTCAGGTGATTACCAGCTCCAAACAAGAAAGCCATATATTTTTAATAAGCAAATATAATACACAGAGATATGCTATATTAGCTTCAATGGAATGAACTCTTCTATGAATTTTTTTTTGTGTGTTTGGTATTGGGAATAGAACCTAAGAGCATTCTACCTCCAAGCTAAACCCCCAGCACTTGTTATTTTTTGTTTCAAAACAGGGTCTTACAGCCAGGCATGGTGGTATATGCTTGTAATCCCAGTAGTTGGGAGGCTGAGACAGGAGAATAGTAGGTTCACAGCCAACCTCAGCTACTTAATGAGGCCCTCTGAAACTTAGTGAGACCCTGTTTCAAAATAAAGAGTTAAAAATAGGGCCAGGGGCATAACCTTGGGTTCCATTCCCAGTACTGCAAAACAAAACAAAAACAAACAAATCAACCAAAAAACAGTATCTCAGGTTTCACTAGATGGTTGAGAGTCTCACTAAGTTGCTGAGGCAGGCCTAAAATTTTTAATCTTTCTGTCTCAGCTTCCTAGGTACTGAAATTGCAGGTGTGTGGCATCACACCTAGCTTCTATGCATCATTATATAACAATTTTACTGAGGAAAACATCATTAGCAAAACCTGTATTAAATTAACAAATTACAAGATAACAAAACCTATTTACTAACTTAACCTCTAACATAGAAAAGCAGTTATCAAAAAATAAAATATAAAGAGAAAAGGAAAGTTATACACATACACATGCATACACACCAAGATATACATACATATACACACTGTTTTGGAATGGTATTTATCATCATACTAATGAAAGATACTACTAATAATAGAGGAACTGTCAGCGTTTTTCTATAAACCTAATATGGCTCTAAAAAAGTTTATTAATAATTAAACATAGCAGCCACAGTGGCACATGCCTGTAAATCTTAGTACTTGGGAGGCTGAAACAGGAGGATCGCAGGTTCAAAGCTAGCCTTAGCAACTTAGTGAGGCTCTCAGCAACCTACTGAGACCTTGTTTCCAAATAAGAAATAAAATTGGGCTGGGGCTGTAGCTTGAAGAATGCCTCCGGGTTCAATCCCCAGTACAAACACACATACCCAAAACCAAACCAAAACAAAACAAAAACACCAATAGCCTTGTTGATTTTTTGTCTAAAATTTAATTAGAGTCCCAGAAAGAGATAAGAGGGAGGTAGAACAGAATAATTATTTGGAGGATAACAACTAAAAATGCCCCAAATTCAGTGAAAATTACTGACAGATTAAAAAAAAAATCTCAAAAAGCCCAAGTGGGATAAATGCATAGAAAACTACACTTAGGCACATTATTATCAAATTATTGAAAACCAGTAAAACAGGAATAATCTTAAAAGTAGCCTAATAAATGATGTCACATTATGCATAGGGCAATGAAGATGAGAACTCTCATTAGACACTATGAAAGCCAGAAGAAAGTCGAAACTAAATCTCAATGTGCTGTAACTTAAAAACCCGTCAAGTAGAATTCTACACCCAATGAAAATATCCTTCCAATACTGGTGAAAAAAAGACAAGAAAATTTTGGGAGTTCTTAGATGT
This sequence comes from Muscardinus avellanarius, assembly GCF_963383645.1. Classification (NCBI taxonomy): domain Eukaryota; kingdom Metazoa; phylum Chordata; class Mammalia; order Rodentia; family Gliridae; genus Muscardinus; species Muscardinus avellanarius. The sequence continues at coordinate 63,201,707 of NC_137794.1, read as the reverse complement.
TTCTTCAGACAGAAGGAAACTGAATCAACATACACACCAAAAAATGAAAAACACTAGAAATGGTAAAAATGTGGAAAAATACATATTTCTTGCTTCCTAACTTTCTCTTAAGGGTAGCTGACCATTTAAAACAAATGTAGTAATGCATTATAGCTTTTAGAGCATATGGAAGAGTGCATGCAAACTGTAGTAGGAATAAGGATGAGTGGAAGCTTATCCACTTATAACACAGAAATAATGTACTATACTGTAATAAGTATCTCAGATTATATGTGAAGTATTTTAGTACTAATTCATGACAGACTGCGTTTAGTTAAGAATATATATTTTAGTCAGAAGTGGCGGTGCATGCCTGTAATCCCAGCTACTCAGGAGCATGAGGCAGGTAGATCACAAGGCCAGCCAAGGCAACTTAAGTGAGATCCTGGCTCAAAATAAAAATATTTTAAAAGGGCCGAGGATGTAGCTCAGTGGTAGAGTGCTGCCTAATACATGATATGCCCTGGGCTCAATTACTATACTGGGAGAAAAATCCAAATTAGTTGTCTTGTTGAAGGAGAGCAGGGAATAACTTGGAAGAGAGAAAAGAGAATCCTGGAATGATGAAAATATTCAGTTATGGTATTTCATGGGCTTATAGATTATATGGGCATGCACATTTACACATACGGATGTGTACACTTAAGATCTGTGCACTTCACTGTAGGTAAGTTATTCCTCAATACTGCTGGCTGTTTAAATTGTTAAGGGTGCTGATTTATAATATTTGGCTAGGGAAGTTGATGGCTGAGAAGCTTGGTCTCCTACTTGCACTACTGGGAGATGTCAGAAACTTGAAGCAAGGTCTAGCAGGAGGGTTGGAGAGTGGGATCCTAGCCCCTTCCTATTCCTCCTTCACTTAGGTGACTGTTTTGCTCTACCATGCACTCCTGCCATGATGTCCAGCCACAGGCCCAAAGCAACAGGGCCAAATCATGAAATGAAATCTCTAAAACTAAAATAAACCTTTTCACTTTATAAGCTGACTAGAGCAGGTATTTGTTATAGTGATAGGAAGCTGACTAACCCAGATAGGAGTTTCTAGATCCTTGGAATGTGCATGCTAAACTTTATAGGATAAAGTGGTTGCTCTTCTCGTTGATGTAACCTCGAACTGTCAGGCTTAAGTTTTTTCCATCCAGGCATAGTGGTGCACCCCTATAATCACGGTACTTGGGAGGCTAAGACAGGAGGATTGCCGGTTTGAGGACTGTCTTAACAATTTAATGAGACCCTCAGCAACCTACAAAGACCCTGTTTCAAAACAAAAATTAAAAAAGGCTGTGGGTATAGCTTCAAGGTAGAATGCCCTGGGTTCAATCCTGAGTACCAAAAATAAATAAATAAATAAATAAATAAATAAATTTATTTTTCCAATCTGGTAAATGTGAAATAGTATATTACTGAACTTTTAATTTGTATTTCTCTAGTTATTAATAATGTTGATCATCTTTTCTATAAATGTATGGCCATATATGATTCTTTTCTTCTGAAAAATAATTCTTCATGACCTTTCCCATTTTGTGTTTATTTGTTACTTTTAAGGGGGTCTTGTTTAAGATTTTCCTCAAAGAGGTCATAAAGACATTGTTCCACATTTGCTTCTAAAAGTTTCAAAGTTTTGCCTTTACATTTTGTAAGACCGAAGTGGGGCCATGACAGGCTTCATCCATACAGCAAACACGCTAGGCCTGAGTTTCAATTTCCCAGGAATACAACTAACAGTTAAGTGCCAGTTTTGGCACCTGGGTCAGGATGAAAAACTCCCAACCAACCCCAGGAGGCACGAACCAAATGGGAGGCACCAAGTATCCTGTCCTTGCTTTTGATAACAGCAGCAAAAATTCCTTTTGGTTTAAAGATAGCTCCTTTGTAAATCACAGTCTGAGTGACTGAAATGTATAAAACTGCCTTGGAACAAAGACTTGGGGTCCTTGTCAAGACTTGGACCCTAGCTCGAGCTAGTTCCCCAATAAACCCTTCTTGCCTTTGCATTATTGTGTGATGATGGTCTCTCTGCCCCTGGGGTCCCAGACTTTGAGTTTAACAATTTAAGTCTTTAAGCTTTCTGGAACTGATTTTATGTATGGTAAGAGATAGGGATCTAATTTCATTTTTTTTTTCACTCAGATAGAGTTTTCCCAGGCCTTTTATTGAACAGTCTGTTTTCTCCAGTGGTCTGCAAGTATATATTAAATTTTTATATGAGTGCATCTGTTTCTGACTATAATTCATTCCTTTATTTTAGGTGTTGTATCTATTAAAATACTGTTATCTAAATTTTGATAGCATTATAATTTGTTTCAACATATTGTAGAACAAGATCATCTCTCACCTTTCCTTCTTCATAAGATTTTGTCTATTCTTGGTCCTTTGCTTTTCTATATAAATTTTGGAATCAACCTCTTTAGTTTCTTAAAGATCAATTATATACTTATCCAAAATCCAGTATTGGTACAATTATCCTTATTTCCAAGATAATGCAAGGATGTTAGAACACTTTATATTTACTCATTCCTAATTTATAAGCTATTGTTATGATGAAGTTTAGTCTTTTATACATATTTAAACCACATAAAGCATTATTATTGTTTTATACAACATTATAGATTTATCTACACATTTACCAGTTTTTTGGTCTTCATTCCTTTTTGCACCTCTCAGCTTTCATAAAAAATAATTTTCCTTCTGTCCAAATATGTCTTTTACTGTCTCCTTTAGAATAGATCTACTAGTAACAAATTATCTGAGTTTGTTAGTCTTAAAATGACTTCATGCAACTTTTCTTTCCTTTTTTTTTGTGACACTAAGGGTTGAATCCAGGGGCATTGTGCCTTCAAGCTATACCCCCAGCACTATTTTATTTTGAAACAAGGTCTTGCTAGGTTGATGAGAATCTCACTATTCACTGTGTCTGTCTTTGAACCTGTGATTCTCCTGTTTCAGCTTCCCAAGTACTGGGATTACCAGTGGCACCATCACACCCTGTTCTTCCCTCCTCCTCCTCCTCCTCCTCCTCCTCCTCCTCCTCCTCCTCCTCCTCCTTCTTCTTCTTCTTTTCTCTCTCTCTCTCTCTCTCTCTCTCTCTCTCTCTTTCTCTCTCTCTCTCTCTCTCTCTTTTTGCAGTACTGGGGATGGAACCCAGGGGCATTGTATCTCTGAGCTACAACCCCAGCCCTGTATTTTAGTCTTTTTATTTTTGAAACAGCACCTCACTGAGAGTTGTGAAGGGCCTCACTAAGTAGCTGAGCCTGTGTAAGAACCACTATTCTGTCTCAGCCTTCTGAATGCTGGGATTACAAGCGTGCGCCACCACGCCCAGCTCCTTGCTGTTATTTTCTTTTAATACCTTACCTTTATCAGTCACTGTCTTCTGGCTTCAGTACTTTCAAATTTAATATTTTAAATATTATCCCTCTTCTGGAGGCTTTGAAGATTTTAATTTTGTTTTATTATTTATCATATTATGAGGTATCCGGGCATACTTTTTTATATTTATCCTGCTTTAGCTTTAAGGAGTTACTTGAGTCTGTAGTGTGATTTTTTTATTTTTAATCAATTTTGGAAAATTCTCAGCCATTATCTCTTCAAATATTGCTTCTGCAACTGCCCTTCCCCTTTCTTTTGAAACTCCAATTGAATATAAGTTAGACCTTTTCACTCTGACATGAGGTCTTTTCCTCTGTTTACTAAATTAACTATTATTTTGCTTTCTTTTTTTTGCATCCTGGGGATGGAACCCAGGAACATCCTACCTCTGAGCGTTATACCCCAGCCCTATTTTTTAGTCTTTTTGTTTTGAAAACAGGGTCTCACTGAGTTGCAAAGGGCCTTGCTAAGTAGCTGATGTTGTCCGTGAACTGCGCTGATGTTGTCCGTGAACTGCGATCCTCCGGTATCTGCCTTCCAAATGCTGGGATTACAAGCGTGCACCACCATGCCCAGCTTGCCTTTTTGTGTGTGTGTGTGTGTGTGTGTGTGTGTGTGTGTGTGTGTGTGTGTGTGGTACTGGTATTCCTGGAAACCTTCTACCTCTGAGCTATACTCCCAGACACCTATTTTTTATATTTTTATTTGGAAACAGGGTCTCTTAAGCCAACGAGGCTGGCTTCGAACCTGCACGATCCTCCTCTCTCTACCTCCCAAGCGCGGGGATTACAAGCTGTGCCACCATGCCCGGCCCAGCTTGTCTCTTTTTTTGATGATTGGTTTCTACTTCCATTTCATTAATTCTTCTAATCTGCCAATAGGTCACCTACTGAGTTCTAAATTTCAGTTATTGTATTTTTTCAGTTCTATAATTTTTATTTGGTTCTTTTTCAAATTTGCTTTGCTATTTTACAGTTTCTATTATTAAACTGAAAATTTAAATTCTGTTTGTAATATTCTTGACTAATGCATGATATTTTAAAGTCACTGTTAGAGCTGCAATCTAGCTGAGGGTAATTGTGAGAACACCCATATGGACTGTTATGGATGCTGTTTCTTCTTGTTAGTGTTTTATCTTCTTTTGCCTGGCTATCTTTGGAAAAGAAAGCTGATCACTGTGTTAGAGACATGTTTGCAGAAATAATATGGGGTCTCTGAGAACACTGGGAATGTAGGATCACTTTATATACAATACCAGAGACTAGAGTTTTCCAGGTCACCCTAATAACCTGAAACAGGTTTTCCTTCTTGCTTACCCTTACAAAGTACTCAGAGCACAAGATATTTGCTAAGGGTCCTAGAAGGATTGCTGTCAAAGGCATCATTTAGAATTTAGACTCCCGCTGGGCGTGGTGGCGCACACTTGTAATCCCCGCGCTTGGGAAGCGGAGATAGGAGGATCGCGCAGGTTCGAAGCCAGCCACACTGGCTTAAGAGACCCTGTTTCCAAATATACAAAAGTATAAAATAGGTCTGGGAGTGTAGCCCGGAGGTAGAATGGCTTCCAGGTACCCCAGTACCACCAAAAAAAAAAAAAAAAAAAAAAAAGAATTTAGACTCTCAACTGCCTCTTCTGGAATCTGGAATGGTCTCAGAAAGGAAGGGCCTGGAATGTTAGGTGAAACTCCTTGGTTTTAAGTTTGTACAAAGGTTTATTTGTTAATTGTTTGTTTATTTGGTGCTGGGGATGAAACCCAGGGGCATTCTACCTTTCACTGAGTTGCAAAGGGCCTCACCAAATAGCTGAGGCCGTCCATGAAGCATGATCATCCTGTCTCAGTCTCCCGAATGTTGGGATTACAAGCACGCACCCCCACACCCAGCTTGTACAAAGGTTTTTAAATCGGCAACTTTTCACTACATTGTTTGCTCTCTAGTGCCTGCCTTCCTTCCTTCGTGTAAAAAATATTCTGCCCAGTTTATTAATCTTTCTCTACAAAAAGGTCAGTCCCAATGTCTTAGTTTAGGTAGAAATATCCAATACATAGCTCTGTCATTGTGCATGTCAGCTTTTCCTCGTTGTGACCCAAATGCCTACCACATACCACAAAAAGGAGAGAAGGGTGGTTTGGCTCACAGTTTCAGAGGTGTCAGTCCGTGGCTGGCCTGCCCCACTGCTTTGGGTGCAAGTCAAGGCAGAACATAGTGGAAAAGAAGTGGCTCAACTCATTCACAGCAGCCAGAAAGCAGAGAGAAAAATGGGGCAAGGGACAGACATAATCCACAAGGGCATATCCCAACAAGCTACTTCTTCCAACTAAGCTTCACCTCCAGTTTCTACTACCTCCTGGTATCCATTTAGCTATCAATACATTAGTCCACTAATGAGGTCAATGCTTTCACGATCCAAGCACCTCCCCCAAACAAAAGGCCTGCCTCTGAGTACTGACTCCTTGGGGCATAAACTCTCAACACATGAACCTGTGGGGGACATTCCAGATCCAAATCATAATAATACCCCACTTTACTTAATATAATATGATAATTTTCCTATATTAAACATTTTCAAAACATTATAGTATTCTTTACAGAAAATATGCTCACCTGTTGTTCTAGGATCATATTCTTTTCTCGCTCTACATTGAGAACCATTCTCTTTGTGTATTCTAGTTGTTTCTCCAGAAGAGTACAGCGAGACTGGGCTGAGCTTAACTGAATACTTATATCTATGAAAGAGACATATTGATCAATTAGTTGATTTTTACACAGATGTGTGATAAATTCGATAAAGAGGTAGAAGTTCTCTAGCTATTCTACTACTGGGTATATATTTCTTTTTTGTTTTTGTAACACTGGGGATGGAACCCAGGGGCATTCTATTTCTGAGCTACACTCCCAACGCTCTTTTTTATTCTTTATTTTTTAATTTTTAATTTTTTTTTTTCAGTACCGAGGATGGAACACTGGGGCATTCTACCTCTGAACTACACCCCCAGCCCTAGCTTTAAGTCTTTTAATTTTTGAAACAGGGCCTCACTGAGTCATGAAGGGTCTCGCTAAGTAGCTGAGGCTGTCCGCAAACCGCAATCCTCTGGTCTCAGCCTCCCAAACGCTGGGATTACAAGCGTACGCCACCATGCCTGGCCTTATTCTTTACTTTGAAACAGGGTCTCACTGAATTGCAAAGGGCCTTACTAAGTAGCTGAGGCTGTCCCCGAACCATGATCTTTCTGTCTCAGACTCCCAAATGCTGGGATTACAAGTGTGTGCCACCATGCGCAGCACCTGGGTATATATTTGAAGGAATTAAAGTCAGCATATAAAAAGGACATTTGGGTACCCATGTTTATTGTGGCACTACTTACACAAGTCAAGATATGGAATCAACCTAGGTGCCCATCTAGAGATGAATGAATAAATAAATATATACAGTAAATGTACACAACAAAGCATTATTCAGCCATACAGAAGAATGAAATCTTGGCATTTGCAGGAAATGTGTGAAACTGGAAGACATCATGTTGAACAAAATAAGCCAGACAAAAAAGGTAAGTATCTCATGTTTTCTCTCATATGTGGAAACGAAAACAACAACAACAACAACAACAACAACAACAACAACAACAAAAAACCTAAAGTAGATGAGAGATTATGGGGACTACAGAGGTGGGAAGAGGATAAAGGAAGGGTAGATAGACATGATCAATGCACAACGAATGCATATATCCCACTGTATCACAGTGAATCATATTAATTCATACATTTAATATGTTAATAATTATAATAACAAATAGTGCTTAAAGTTGAAGGCTTTGAGCATAGTGTCTGTGAATACCTCCATAATCATTCATGTACACACACACACACACACACACACCATGTTTAACATTGTTTATCCCCTAAAAACCTAAAAGGCATACTTTTTTGTGTGGTACTGGGAATTAAACCCAGGGCATTCTACCTCTGTGCTATACCCCTAGCCCTATTTTATTTTAATTTTGAAACAGAGTCTCACTAGGTTGATTAGAGTCTCACTACTTGCTGAGGCTGTCCTTGAACCTGCTATCCATCCTGCCTCAACCTACCAAGTACCAGGATTATAGGCATGTGCCACCATATGGGCTTGAAGGCATACTTCTAAAGAGAAAAACATCGGATACTTGTGGAATGGTAAATACTCTGGTTGTACAGGAGACAACACCACCTGCCAAACAAGAGAATGTGAATTCTGTTAACTATCAGTAAGCTGCTTCTCTTTCAGGAAAGTCAGGAGCAGGCACCCTTTCCTCCTGTTTTCTCTGCTCCTGACCCCTGACTACACAGGTAATTTATAGAGGAGAGCAGCTTATTTCAAATTTGTTCACTTTTTTTTGGTGGTACTGGGGATGGAACCCTTCTACCTCCGGGCTACACTCCCAGACCTATTTTTACATTTTTATTTGGAAACAGGGTCTCTTAAGCCAGGCGGCTGGCTTTGAACCTGCGCGATCCTCCTGTCTCCGCCTCCCAAGCGCGGGGATTACAAGTGTGCGCCACCATGCCTGGCTCTTTCACTTTACTTTTCTCAGCTCTTTCTCTCACGTTTGTCCAGTTGCCTCAGAAAAATTTTCACTCCACTTGTCGTTCTGTTTGTAAAGTGAAACACAATCTTGAGGGTTTTTTAAAATAAGGGTGAGAGTGGTAGTGCAAAGAAAAAGAATGTTTTAGGTTTTGAAGTGAAAGCCTATGAAGAATTTGAGTTCTAAATTTCTAATTTTAGAAACTGTCTAATGTCTTTATTGAAATTTCGGAAGAAGCCTCCATCTACCTGCCTAACCACCTCTAAGTTGAATAAAATTCTTTTTTGTTCTTTTGTATTGTTTTTATATAGTTTAATTACTATTGTTTTATATTTCAAATTTTAGAAATTATTAGCTGAAAATATAAAGCATTTCAATTACATTATGGGTTAAAATGGATTTTGCTGGTTACTCTAAATAATCCCGCCTCCACCCCCGGGAACTACAGATGGAACTTAGGAGTACTCTACCGTGAGCTATACCCCAGTGTTCTTTATGTTTTATTTTGAGACAGGTCTCCCTAAGTTGCTCAGGCTGGCCTTGAACTTGCAATTCTTGTACCTCAACTTCTCCAGTCATTGAGATCATAGGTGTACACCACCATACCATGGCTATTCTGCAAATATTTTAATACCTAAACACAACATATCTTGAAACAGTTCCCTCCCTCCCTCCTTTCCTTCCTTCTTTCTTTCTTTCTTTCTTTCTTTCTTTCTTTCTTTCTTTCTTTCTTCTCTCTTTTTTCTTTTTGTTGTACTGGGGAATTGAACTCAGAGACATTCTACCCACAGAGCTAAACCGTTAGCCTTTTAAATTTTTTTATTTGAGACAGGGTTCTCTATTAAGTTGCTGAGGCTGTCCTCAAACCTATGATTTCCCTGTCTCAGCCTCCCATATACTGGGATTACAGGTGTACCACATCCAGCTAAAATATTTTTTCTTTTAATCTTAACAATTTATGAACCAGAGTAATGGATATAATAAAGTTAAATCCAAAGTTACATCTATTTTCCACAAATACCTAAATGTCTAAGGATAAAGCTTCAAGGTTTCCATGTACAGAAGAACAAAGATATCTGAGCAAATCCACTGGGAATGGGTTTATTATTTTCAAATTGTAAACTCTAGTAAGCTCTCATTTCTGAGAACTACTGTTTTGTTTACCTTTTTTCTGCTTTATCAGTTCCTCGTGTGCCAGATTTCTCTCGTTTGTTTCGTTCTCCAAGGCCTTTTTATACTGTGCTGCTTCTTTGGAAAGAATGTTCAGGTTATCTTCGGCTTGTGTTCTTTCCAGCTCTAAACGATGAATCTTTTCCTGAAGAGTTTTTAAGGCTAAAATAAGAGCTGTGGGGGCGGGGGGAATCCTTGAAGTTTTAAGTGAGCATTTTTGAAAACTTATCATCATAGAGTAACATTAAAAAAAAAAGAGTAGCGTGACCTGAGACAGGAGGATTGCAGGTTTGAGGCCTGCCACAACAGCTCTGCAAGACCTTGTTTCAAAATAAAAAATAAAAGGGGCTGGGTGTAGCTAAGAGGGAGAATACCTTTGGTTCAATCCCCCCCCTACCACAGCAGTGTATTTTGTTAGTGGTCAGAAAAATGTAGAAGTAATATACATTGCTCATAAAACAAAAAGTGACTAAACTCTAGCAAGGGATAAATTTCTAAGATATCTTGTAAAAATAATCTATTATTATGGTATTAAGAGAATTCTGTAATTAATAAGACTAATAATCACAATTTTTTTTGGGGGGGTGGTACTAGGTTTTCTGGAAGCCCTTCTACCTCTGGGCTACACTCCCAGACCTACATTTTTTTATATTCTTATTTGGAAACAGGGTCTCTTAAGCTAGCGCGGCTGGCTTCGAACCTGTGCCATCCTCCTGTCTCCGCCTCCCAAGCGTGGGGATTACAAGTGTGTGCCACCACACGCAGCTAATAATCACAATTTAACTGAATAAAATAAATATCTTTTTATTCTTTATCTTGGTTCTTTATATATTTAGTTTTAGTTAAATTACAAACATTTACTGTTTCTTTGGCCCAGATGTAGTGTTACAAATCAGGAAACATAAAGTAGAATAGTTTTTCCCTATTGGGGAAAAAAAATAACCTAATAGTTTACCTGAGGTCAGGCCTGAAAGACGGTAAGGAGGATGTACAGGTACTGCTGTGATTTTATGCAGCTGTACTAATATCTTTGTGAGACAGATAAATGCAAAGTTATAAAAATTTTAACTACTATTTTACACTTTCTATTTAGGTTGTAACATTAAACTATAAAACTAGAGATGAATGAAATGTAAATGTTAGACTATCTTTTATATAATTTATATCTATTAGAAATATTTGCTATAGATTATCATTTATTTTGCTTTTTTACAAACAAAATAAATTGATCTTTTTTTAGGGGGAAATAAGGGTGTTCCATCTAGGGATATTCTACATCCAAGCTATGCCCCTATTTTATTTTGAAATAGGTTCTTGCTAAATTGCTCACTCTGTTGCTGAGGCTGGCCTTTCACCAGCAGTCCTCTAGTCTAAGCATCCCAAATGCTGGAATTCAAGGCCTGAACCACCATACCTACCATCTACTGCCCTTTATTTGGTAGCTGTAGCTGATTCAATGATGCAGACTATTATTTCTTGTGGTTTACTCCACAAAGCTATTTACTAATAGAAACCATTACTATAGAATATTAAAAAATAAGATGACAATCAGCATCATGCACAGTAATCTGTATGGCATTTGTATTCCTGCAGTCATATATATATATATATATATATATATATATATATATTTTTTTTTTTTTTTTTTTTTTTTTTTTTTTGCGGGTCTGGGGTTGGAACTCAGGGGCATTTGACCTCCGAGCTACACCCCTGCCCTAGTTCTTATTCCTTATTTTGAAACCGGGTCTCACTGAGTTGCGGAGGGCCTCACTAAGTAGCTGAGGCTGTCCGCGAACCGCGATCCTCCGGTCTCAGCCTCCTGAATGCTGGGATTACAAGCGTGCGCCACCACGCCCGGCTCTGCAGTCATATTTTTAAGATTCTCCTTAAGTTTATTTATTTATTTTTTTGTCCGGCTGGGGATTGAAGCCAGGGGCATTTTATTTCCAAGCTATACCTCCAGCCCTATTATATTTTTTATTTGGAAATAGTTTTGCTTAACTGCTGATAGCCTTGCTAAATTGCTGAAGCTGGCTTAAAATCTGTTTCTGTTTCAGCCTCCCAAGCACTGGTATTACAGGCTTGCACCATCATGCCTGGCCTGTTTGTATTTAAAAAGTGATGTCAGGCATGGTGGCTCATGCTTGTATTCCTAGTGCTGAATACTGGGAGGCTGAGACAGGAGAATCACAGGTTCCAAGGACAGCCTCAGCAATTTAATGAGGCTCTCAGTAACCTAGTGAAACCCTGTTTCCAAATAAGAAATAAAATCAGTCTGAGATGTAGCTTGGAGGTAGAATGCCTCAGGGTTCAATTCCCAATACCATACCAAAAAAAAAAAAAAAAAAAAAAAAAAAAAAAGCCAGGCATGGTGGCACATGCTTGTAAATCCCAGCATTAGGGAGGCTGAGACAGAAGGATCGTGGACAGCCTCAGCTACTTAGTGAGGTCCTCTGCAACTTAGTGAGACCCTGTTTCAAAATAAAGAATAAAAAATAGGACAGGGGGTGTAGCTTGGAGGTCAAATGCCCCTAGGTTCAATTCCCAGACCCGCAAAAAAAAAAAAAAAAAAAGTTACAATACTCATAAAAAGTTCCAATACTCAGCAATAGGGGCTTCAAAAAGGATTTTCAAAGATAATTTGGATATATACAATTTCTGTACCTAATCCTTGAATAAGACACAACTCTAATTCTCTAACATTCTAACCATCCAGTGTAGGATTCCAAATCTAACCTTTTATTCCTCAGAGTATTTTGTGTTTTATAAGTGATGTTCTTATGATAAATCTGTGGTATGTTAATCAAGCTGCTGTTGTTAATCTTCATCCAATAGCGGAAGGAGCCAAAATAAAAACTTAAATAACTTAAGACCATGACAACTTAGCAAAAGAATCAAACTTAGGAGTTTAAGATTGAATACAAAAATCATATTACTTTCTACATAAAAATGGTAAGTTTTCATAGCCTGCTTTGTACCATCCCTCTAGTTTTAGGTAAAATTTTGCATTAGCCTTACCTTGACTGTTTGGGCTGTGAAGTGTTTTAGGAGAGGTAGCTTCTAAATTCAAGGAGTGGCAATTCCGAGAGGATTCAGTGTGGGTGAATGAGGGAACGAACATTCTTTCTGGAGGTTTAAGATAGCTTCCTACTAGACTGTACGTCAGTTCTGAATCCATTATCTGTAGAGAATGAAGGAATAATATAGCATAGCACTTTTTCCTATTTGAAGGATGAAAACATAATTCATGTACTATGGAGCTAGAGCTCTACTGGGGATTGAACCCGGGGGCATTCTACCTCTAAGCTACACTCCTATCTCTTTTTATATTTTTAAACAGGGTCTCATTATGTTGCTGAGAGTCTTGCTAGGTTGGTGGGACTGGAATCGAACCTGCTATCCACCTGTCTCAGCCTCCCAAGTACTGGGATTACAGGTGCCCACCATCATGCCCACATTTAAAGAGAAAATACACATTCTAAGACAGCTTTTATATGTAATTCAAGAATACCATCCAATTATCTAATACTGACTATTAGATGTCAACGTACTGGCTTCCTAAGCGACTTTAAAAATTTGGATATAGCCGGGCATGGTGGCGCACACTTGTAATCCCTGTTCTTGGGAAGCGGAGACAGGAGGATGGCGCAGGTTCAAAGCCAGCCACGGTGGCTTAAGAGACCCTGTTTCCAAATTAAAAAATATAAAAATAGGTCTGGAAGTGTAGCCCGTAGGTAGAAGGGTTTCCAGGAACCCCAGTACCACTAAATAAATAAATAAATAAATAAATAAAAATTTGGATGTAGGAATTTTTTTTTCCAGGTCTGGGGATGGAACCCAGGGGCATTCATCTCCAGGCTACACCACTGCCCTATTTTTTATTCTTTGTTCTGAAACAGGGTCTCACTAAGTTACAGAGGGCCTCACTAAGTAGCTGAGGCTGTCTACAAACCACAATCCTCCAGTCTCAGCCCCCTGAATGTTGGGATTACAAGCATGCACCATCACGCCTATCTTAGGAAATTTCTTAATCTACTCCTTGAATAAGACACATCTCTGCTTTATATACTAGCATTCTAATAATTCAGTGTAGGTTTCCAAATCTGAAAAATCTAGTAGACTAAATCTGTTATTCTATTTTTACTTTTTTATTCTGGTACTGGGGATTGAACCCAGAGGCATTCTACCTCTGAGCTACATCCCAGTTTTTTCTTTCTTTTTTCGATTTTGAAACAGGGTCTTGCTAAGTTGCTGAAGATGGCCTGGAGCCTGTGATCCTCCTTTCTCAGCCTCCCAAGTACTGAGATTACAAGTATGTACCACTGTGCCCAGTTTAGGTAAGCCCTTTTAGCCATGTTAGCATTTTACCTCACCATCAGCCTTATTTTATTTTTTACATTGAAACAGGGTCTCGTTAAATTGCTGAGGGCCTTACAAAACCTCAAATCTGCCATCCTCCTGTCTCAACCTCCTAAGTATTGAGATTATACGTACGTGCTACCACGTCTAGTTAGAATTTGAGTTTTTTTTAAAAAATACTGATGATATAATGACTGTTTAGAAGATTACCATCACTACAAATTCAATTTTGAAAAATTTGTAATAACTTCACAGAAATGTTCATAACCACCATTAAATTTCAGAAATTTAGTAGCATTTTAAGTACATTTCAATGAATATCATGTAAAATGTATTAATAGTGGCGTTGTATCTAATATACTGATATTTTGATTCAAATTGATCTACTTAACATAATCCATAACTTTAAAAATAGGTCACCCTGCACTTAAAAAAAATCACCAATTTGCAGCCATCATATAGTAAAGACTGATTTTGGCAAGAAGTATCAATGGATGATAAATCTAGGGAACACATTATTATTACTTTTGGTACAGAGGATTGAACCCAAGGATGTTCTACCTGATCTACATCCCCAGTCCTTTTTAAGTTGCTATCGTTAACCTTAAACTTGCCTTAGCCTCTTTCTGTCTTAGCCTCCAAGTACTGACATTACTGGTATGTAAGCAATATATATACATATACATACACACACAGCTGCACACTATATGTATATATATATGTATGTATGTATATATTGTGGTACTAGGGATAGAACCCAGGGGCATTATACCTCTGAGCTGTACCCCTAACCCTATTTTATTTTTTTATTTTGAAACAGCATCTCGCTAAGTTGCTGAGGGCCTGGCTAAGCTGCTGAGGCTGGCTTCAAACCTGTGATACGACTGTCTTAGTCTCCCAAGTACTGGGATTATAGGCATAGGCCACCTTGCCCAGCTGGGAGCAATAATTTGATGAGTGGGATATTCACATGGTCTTAATAAGTATCCCTGAGAGATGGCATGCAAATGCAAAGAAAAAATAACTAAGAAAACTGAATAGCTTGTTGATTAGATAATTAAAATTAACATAGATTATGAGAAGTAGTAGATATCACATGCCTCTGGATAGTGAACCTTAAGAGGCATGCAATATCTTATGGAGTATTCTGGCCAGAATATATCATCTGAATTAATTAATTTATTGTTATGGTACTGGAAATGGAATCCAGGGGACTTCTACCTCCAGGCCACACACCCCAAGCCTTTTTTTATTTCTTATTTGGAAACAGGGTCTCACTAAGTTGCTGAAAGCCTAAATTGCTGAGGCTGGCTTTGAATCTGTGATCTTCCTGCCTCAGTCTCCCGAATACTGGGATTAGCATGCACTACCACCCCAGCTATAATTAACATGGGAAACATCACGAAAAGACCAAAATGAAAAATATTAACTTTATTTTTTTGGGGGGTGCTGTTTTCTTCAGAAATGTCAATGCCATAAAAGACAATCTCACTTCTGGGTATATGTACAAAAGAACTGAAAACAAGGTCTTGAAAAGATATGTATATGCCCATGTTTACTATTCACAATAGATAAACGGTGGTGGCAATCTGAATACTCATTGACAGATGAATAAACAACAAAATGTTGGATACTATATACACATGGTCACAGCCTTAAAAAGCAGCAAATTCCAAAACATGCGACATTATGATCTTGTGCTAAATGAAATAAGCCAAATACAAAAAGACAAATATGCCATATTGGGATCTAACAGTTAAACTCACAGACACAAGAAGAATGGTAGTTGTGAAGAAAGGGTGACTAAGTGCTAGAGTTCAGTGTTACCAGATGAAAAAGTTCTAGATATTGGATGCCTACCAATGTTTGGCGGGAGAGACAAACATATTAAAAACAAACAGGAGCCACCTCCATAACTAAAGCATATATCAAATGCACAGGAGCACAAATGAGAGTACCCAAGTCTCCCTGATGGAGATATATTCCAGAAACAGGTGTTCTGATTTTTTTTTTTTTTTTTGTGTGTGTGTGTGTGTGTGTGTTTTGGTGGTAGTGAGGACTGAACCCAGGGGCATTCTACCTACATCCCCAGCCCTGTTTTTCATCATTTAGTTATTTTTATTTATTTATTTTGGTGGTACTGGGGATGAAACCCAGGGGCATTCAATACCCCCAGCCCTATTTTTTATTCTTTATTTTGAAACAAGGTCTCACTGAGTTGCACAGAGCTTCACTAAGTAGCTGAGGCTGGCTGTGAACCTACGATCCTGTCTCAGCCTCCCATATACTTGGCTTACAAGCACACACCACCACACCTGGCTCAGAAACAGTTTTGAAAGAATTTAGACAGAGCAAACATATACACTGACTTGCTCTCTCTTGGAAATCCACTAGAACAGCCTCAAAACAATTTTTATTTTTTTGGTGGTACTGGGGTTCTTGGAAGACCTTCTACCTCCAGGCTATACTCCCAGACCTATTTTATACTTTTTATTTGGAAACAGGGTCTCTTAAGCCAGCGCGGCTGGCTTCGAACCTGTGTGATCCTCCTGTCTCCGCCTCCCAAGGCCTCCCAAGCGCAGGGATTACGAGCCTGCGCCATCACGCCCGGCTCAAAACAATTTTTTAAAGAAAGATATGAACATGCAAAGATGAAGAGCTCAGGAGAGGTGACAACAACAAAGCTCTGGGAAATGAAAAACAAATGTGTTCATGGTAAGAGGCTTAGCTCCTAACCCAAGGAAGAAGAATGACTTGGATCTACTCTGCTACTCCCAAGTGGCTCAGGAATTAGCCATTCCTCTGTTAGGTAGTAATTATGGTAAGACTGGAAACTAGAGAACAGGTTGAAAGTTTAACTCAGAAGTAAATTATATGCCCAAATCTCCTCCACCTCTCCATGCTGCCAAAAGAATGCTGTTCTCTCATGTGGGAAGATTGGAAGTTGTTTTGTTTCTTTTCTTTGAAAAGAAAATTATAAAGTATCTCTGGATTAGGACGCATTGGGCACAACTGAGGGTGAGGCATCAGACTGAAAGCAGGAAGATTTGAGACAGACCAGAAGGGGGAACAAAATGGCAGGTAACCTCTCAGGTCTTAATTCATAATCTGTTGCTAAAAGTCTTTACTTGCATAAAAATCTTACAATATATATGAAATATGCCTTTTCTTGCCTGTCTATTCTTAAATCAAATATAGAAGCCAGTTAATACAAGAGATGCCAAGAGACAGTACAAGGGTCTCTTTCACAAGAAAAAAACTCCTTACAGGAATTATAAAAATACCAGACCCTTCCAGCCCAGCCACTCAATGAAAGGCTGGACCATCCTTTTGTAGAAGGGAGGTTCTGACTATCCTCAATTAGGGCTGTTCTCTTCACCTTAGGTGAAAACCCCTTTCCTCTTTCCTAACCCTCTCTCCCGTTAAAGCTTTGTTTGCCTATATATTTGTGCCCACTGGACTCAGACTGCCTTTCTCTGGGCATCAAGTCTGAAGTTCCAGTCTCTGGTATCAGATTCAGTTCCCAGAATGTTGGTAGTCTATATATCCAAGTGGAAATGAGAGTATCTTTAGGGAATGTGAATAGCGTAAGTTTCCAAAGATACTAAAGATGACATAATGAACAGACTGGGTGGATTTGGAGTTTCAAATTCCGGTTTTGGGTGCTCACTCTTAAATATATGTTGTTTAATCAAGGCTCACCAGACATGGAGAAAGATATGAAACAAAGAACCCAAAACAAACAATAAGAAGTTTAATAGCAACACAAGTTTGAAAACACACAATTAGTGGTGATATAAAATGTAATCACTGAGGCCCATGATAGGCTCCAGTGAACTGCTTGCAGCACAGTGAATAAATAATAAATGTTGGCAGAAGAGATAGGTTGAAAACAGCCAGGAGCCAAACCCTAACGACTACATGTCCCCTGAAGGAGTTTGTATTTTATCTGATTAGGCCGTGGAGGGCTAATAAAGACAGAAAGGGACATGTATAACATGAGCGAGTTTGCATTTTCACATGTGTATTCATGTGTTCAGATGGCACTGAGAAGGACAGATTGGAAGAGGAAGAAATTATAGTCAGAAGAACAAATTAAAAGGTTACTGACATAATTCACAAAGGAAAACAGACCTGAAATAAGACTGGAGCTGATTAGATGAACAGAAGGACACGTAGAAGAGACAATAAAAAGGATTAGATATACGAAATGGGGGACAGAGAAGACTGAAAAATACTCCTTAAATTTTGACTTGGGCAAGTGTATAGATGATGGTGGCAGTAAAAGAAATGTGGAACACAGTAGTTTTCCCATATCTGTAATTTCAGGTACCCAAGGTTTACCACTGTCAGAAAATATTAATATTTGTCTAGAGTCTTTTGTGAGGGACAACATTCATATAACTTTTAGCAAGGAATATTGGTGTAATTGTTCTATTTTGCTGTAAATTATGAATAATTTATAAGTTAAACTTTATCACAGATATATAAGTACAGGAAAAAGCATTACATATAGGTTTCAGCACTATTTGGGTATTTCAGTCAGCATTCTCACTGCTGTGACCAAAATACCTGACAACTATAATTTAGAGAAAGATTTATTTGCTCACAGTTCTAGAGATTTCAGTCCATAGTAGGCTGGGTCACATCTGTGGAGCTCAAGTCATAGCAGAGGGAGGCAGACAGAACACAATAAGGGAGCCCAAGGACATATATATAGTCCCCAATGCCATACTCAGCGACTTATTTCCTCCAGCCACACCCTACCTGCCTACTTACCACCCAATAAATCCATTAATCCATCGGAGGATTTATCCACTGTAGAGACTAGCACTCTCATGATTCAATTATATCACCTGTAAACATCAACATAGGAGGATGACATCCTGTATTTAAACCATAGCATTAGGATCAGGCATCCAGGCTGTGACCATGGGATTAATGTCATCAAAGGGAACCCCAAGTCAGAGAAAATGAATAATTTTGGTTTAAACATGCCAAATTTGAGGTTCTTCACAGCCCAGAGATATCCAGCAAATAGACCAAAATATGAATCTGGAGGTTAAGTAAGCAGTCAAGGCTGGATGTAGAGATTTAGATTTGGTTATCAATTAGATCACTCAAGGAGAGTATAAAGAACAGCAATTTTCAGTGTATACATGTGTGCCTACAGAAAAGATGGCTGAAATCCATTGCCTTGGTCCATTAAATAATTACTATTGTTTATCTATTATGTCCCCTCTCAGATATGTTAAGTCAAAAAAATAATTTTTTTTTTCTTTTTTGCAGGTTTGGGGATGGAACCCAGGGGCATTCTACCTCCGAGCTCCACCCCCTGCCCTATTTTTTATTCTTTATTTTGAAACTGGGTCTCACTAAGTTGCAGAGGGCCTCCCTAAGTAGCTGAGGCTGTCTGTGAACCCCAATCCTCCTGTCTCAGCCTCCCAAATGCTGGGATTACAAGTGTGCGCCACCAAGCCCAGCATTTTAAGTCAAAAAATTTAAAAGTTAAGAATCACAGATTCTTTGAGAATCTCTGAGAGACAAAAAGAATTAAGCTAAGGATGCCAATGACCACTAATAATTAGGAGGCAAATGAAGAAAGAAAAACTCTCAAAGAAGATCAAAGGTGAGTGATTATGGGTTTGGGGCAGGGCACCTGAAAGTGGAAACAAAGAGTCACAGTGAAAACAAGAAGATAATAACTTAATATCTATGTTTAATGTTCTCTGAAATATAAAGCATATAGGGCATGGTTTCTGTTATCCGTCTGAGTTTTACAATCTCACTGCTCAATAAAACTGACATAAGAAGGGAAAAAACACAATACTAGAGAGTCTGCACTATATTACACTAAAATTGGTTTGCTTACTTTAAAGAACTCTAAACTTATCTTAAATGATTATGAATTTACGGCATATTTTTACATGAGTATAACCTGCAGTTTTTGTTTGTTGGTTCATTTTGTAGCACTGGAGGCTAAACCAAGGGCCATGCAAATGCTAGGCAAGCACTCATATCCCCAGACAATAAGCAGTTAAAGAAATGCCAATCTTTTACAAATATTTTATAAATTAAAATATAGCATCTAATTGTTTGAGACAATTCAACTTAACCCATACTATGTATGCTACCTATTTTCCAAATAAACTTGTAAAGTTCTGAGTTTAAAAACATTAGGCTTACAAGCATTTTATCTAATAATTGATTTTTTTCTTAATACTTTGCATCCAATAAGTTTGGGACTTAAGAGGTTTATGATTACGAAAATAATTAGAATCCCTGTCATCTCCTTCTAGGATTTAGTTCATCTTGACCACTCAGTTCATAAGAAAGTGCTCCTGGGTTAGCGTAAAATAGGAAGAATGAAGATAAATTGTATAGTTATAGCCCATTTTTAAAAAGGACGAAAGTAGGTAAGACTAAACTTATTAAAAATTAATAGCTGGGCGTGGTGGCACATGCTTGTAATCCCAGTATTCGGGAGGCTGAGACAGGAGGATCACGGTTCGTGGACAGCCTCAGCTACTTAATGAGGCTCTTTGAAACTCAGTGAGACCCTGTTTCAAAAAATAAAGAATAAAAAGAAGGGCTGAAGGTGTAGCTCAGAGGTAGAATACCCCTGGGCTCCATCTCCAATACTGCAAAAAAATAAAAAAAGAAAAATATTAATAGACAACAGATTTTTACATTATTTCTACCTTCTCTACAATGTACTCATATTACTTTTATAACATGAAACAAAAATCTACTAATGTAGTTCTCAGGTTAGTTGCAACAAATTTACTTTATAGGCTTTTATATATTCCCCTCACATACTCACAGGCTGGGAATACCCAACAGAATTAATTATGGGAATGCACTCCTTAGTCAGGGGGAATAAGCTACTGAATAATGATAAATGACTAAAGCTTATCTACTTACATTTCAAAATGTGTTTCAACTAGTTTTAAAAGAAATATGGCTAAAATGTATAACTTACTTAACTTACTTTTCTTCTTTTAGGCAGAGTGTATGTATATGTATATATGTGTATGTATGTGTGTGTGTGTGTGTGTGTGTGTGTGTATATATATATATATATATTTTTTTTTTGGTTGGTACTGGGGATGGAACCCTTCTGCCTCCGGGCTACACTCCCAGACCTATTTTATATTTTTTATTTGGAAACAGGGTCTCTTAAGTCAGAGAGGCTGGCTTCAAGCCTCCCTGATCCTCCTGTCTCCCCCTCCCAAGCGTGGGGATTACAAGTGTGCGCCACCACGCCCGGCTAGGCAGAGTATATTCAACACAATTTAACCCTGGGATGACTTAAGGGTATCACCATAGCATAATTATATATCAAAATGGTTTAATGATGCTTACAGAACCACATTCATATATGGTTTACTGTTTCCTCCTTCCCTGGAAAGTTTGACTGCCACAGATTTTCTTAAAAAAAAAAAAAAAGCCAGGATATCCTGGATATTAACTAAAATAGGTTAGTGGCCTATTACCACCTTTTTTAAGTCATAGGCCACTACCTATTTTAGTTATATCCAGAGTATCCTGGCTTTTTCTTTTTTAAGAAAAATTAATTCCTGCTCAACAACACTGCAGTGAAAAAAAAATCCTATAGCATTTTTATAATTTTCCAGAAAAGTAGTGGATTCCTACTTTGAACACACATTTCTCATATTTTCCAGGGTAATATAAATAGTGCACCACAGGTGCTCAGGGATGTTATAAAACCACAAATTTCATTATACAAATTTCATTATACATTAAACAGAATACATTGCTAGAGGATTAAAATTGCTTTAGAGTAAAAATAAGCACCAATTTATTACTGTGGGGGTTCCCTAATTCAAAAGTGTGACTTACAAACAAACTGGTTATACCAACAACCACTGCCAGCTTTTCCCTGCTTGCAGTGGGATGAAGTCCTCAGAGTCCTCAGTCCTCTCTAGGAACATTGCTACATCGATTCTAAGTGACTTCCATTTCTGCCACTGTCTGATAGAGAACCTCTCTTATTCAGAAAGTGGTGTCCTACTTCAGAGCAACACGATTCACTCCTCACCAATATATCTATGAGCTACTGCTACTCTCTTGGATTTGGTGTTGATGGCCTAATTAGTTGCTTAGGCATTTCCTTCTTCAGTTCTTTGGATTTCAGGGCAGGACTAAATCTGGTTGGTTCCACTGAGGAATCTGATGTAATGGAAAGGGCTCTGGGTTAAATCAGAAGACCTGGGTTCTTTCCTGTTTCTGACACTTATGAGGTGTGTAATCTTAGTTTAGTCACTTCCTTTTTCTTGGCTCTGAATATAGATGTGATGATAAACTATCATTCTTTTCTGGGAGTTTCAGTTTCCTTAGAATTTAGCCTTGGCAAATATTAATTTCTGACATAAATTCTTCCCTCCCTTCCCTATGATAATTCAACTTCCTGTATTTCTCCTATTCTCCAATTCTTCTCAATTGTAAGGCTTCTAGTCCCACTCATAAGCAATATAATCTATCTTGGAATGTGTGTAAGCATATATACACACATATATCTGTATGCGTATATAAACATACAATACTTGACATTAAATTATTCATGCAGGGTTTTTTATTTTTTATTTTTTGTGGTACTGGGGTTTCTGGAAGCCCTTCTACCTCCAGGCTATACTCCCAGACCTATTTTATACTTTTTAAATTTGGAAACAGGTCTCTTAAGCCAGCGCGGCTGACTTCGAACCTGCGCGATCCTCCTGTCTCCGCCTCCCAAGCGTGGGGATTACAAGTATGCGCCACCACGCCCGGCTTTCATGCAGGTTTTAAAACTTTACATTTTTAGAAATATTACTCTACATGAACTTTTCTTCATATAATGCATCTTCATGTTTCCATTATTCCCAAAGAGCAAATGTACCTGTCACCTGTATTACTCTATAGAGCAGCATAGCATAATGACTAAAAGGCAGATACTTGCAAGATTCCTTGGGAATGAATCCTGCGTGATCCTAGGCCAGTTTCTTAAACTCTTCTCCTATATAAAAGACAAGATTATCTGACTGTTTCAAAGAATTAGATATAATAAATCAACATAAAACAGAATTGAGATTAGAGCACAGTAAGCATTCAATAATTTTAATTAGCAATTATAGGTTATGACTTAAATCTGAAAGTTTTTATGTGTCATGTTAATACTCAAGAAACTTTGTATTTCAGACTTTTGAATTAGGGATACTCAACTAGAAAGTCTATGCAAAAATTCCAAAATCTAAAAAACCGAAATCTGAAACACTTGTGGTTCCAAACAATTTGGATATAGGATATGCAACCTATAAAGATATTAAGAAATCCACCAGGCATGGTGGTGCATGATTATAAAAAAAAATAAAAATGTACATAGGAGGCCAAGACAGGAGAACCAAAGGTTTGAGGTAGCTTCAGAAGATTAACAAGGCTCTTTTTAAAAATAAAAAATAAAAGGGCTAAGGAGGTGTAGCTCAGAGGTAGTGTGCCTTGGGTTCAATTCCGAGTACTAAAAAAAGAAAAGAAAATCTTATATTTTGGGTATCATATCAAAACTTTTATCAGTAAAAATCAATGATGTGCCTAAAAATACTGAGAACCCCCCCCCCAAAAAAAATTCCTTTTTAACTGTTAAAAATAAAGTTAAATTAAGGCTGGGGATTTAACTCAGTGTTTGCCTGGCAGGTGCAAGGCCCTAGGTCTAATCCCCAGCACAACAAAACAACAATTAAATCCATTAGAATTTTATACTGCCACTGCACAAACCCAGGGGACTGACCCTAGAGACTGTACCACTGAGCTATACCGTCAGCCCCCTTTATTTTTTATTTTGAGACAAAGTCTTATTAAGTTACAGAGATTGGCCTCGATCCTCCTACTTCAGCCTTCCAAGTCGCTGGCCTAGCCCTTCTTAAGTGACAGTATAACTTTAGGGTGTCTCTTATTTGTTCTTTATTTCTGCCAAAGATGATTTGGAGGTTATTGGGGATTGAACTTAAGGACATTTTACTTCCAAGCTATATCCCAGACCTATTTTATCTTGAAACAGGTCTAAGTTGCTGAAGTTTTTGCTAAAAAGTTGAGGCTGGCCTTCAACTTGTGGTCCTCCTGTCTCAGCCTTCCAAGTCCTGGGATTACAGGCATGTGCCACTGTGCTTGGTATTATTATTATTATTATTATTATTATTATTATTATTATTATTATTTTGGTGGTGTGATACTGGTGATGGAACCTAGGGGCATTCTACCTCCAAGCTACACCTCAAGCCCTATTTTTTATTCTTTTGAATAAGGATCTCACTGAGTTGCAAAGGACCTCACTGAGTAGCTGAGGCTGCCCAAGAACTGTGATCCTTCTGTGTCCCAAATGCTGGGATTACAAGTGTGTGCCACCACACCTGGCTTATTTTTTGTTTTTAAAGCATAAAATAAATTTTAATCAGTATAGGTACACTGGGAAGATAAGGGGAACCCTCTTTTTCTAGAATATTTTTACATATTCTGTAAGACACCTCTTATCAGTTAATCTATCCATAAAGCTCCCTTGACTGGCTAACTTTCTTCCATGAATATTGATATTCTTCACTTATGTTGAAACAATCTGCTTATGTCTTCCCCATTAAACTGCAAGCTTTGAGGACAGGAATCAAGTGTCACTCATCTTTGTAAGTTTGGCACCTAATTCAATACTTCAGGGCTTGCTAAACTGATGAATTAAAAGTCATGAGGAGTTCAAAGATAATCCTATGGAAAAGTCATTTCTGCATAACACGACAGAGGTCTATGTCATTCAGACTGGAGAGGGTTCTAGCTACTGACAGAAGTGTCTGAGTTATCCTGCAAAAGCAACACAAACACCTCGAGTTGTCATGACATTACTCTCCTTGTTAGCGAGAGTTCTAAATTCTAAATTCTTAATTCCAAATCTTAGAGCAAGCTGTAGTATCTTAACTGCAATGACTTTTGACCTACATGTATGAGGTAAACAACTGTTGGGAAGGGCTAAAGTAATCTACTGACAGAGATTTTGGCAGGCCAACCCACAGACACACTATTCCACCCTCACTTTTTTCAGACCAGACTAGTTGGCACAGCTGTCAAGGTCTTAACATGAGGAAGAGCGTACGTCGTTAACTGCAGAGAACAAATGGACAAAACCTGGCTTTCCTGCCCCTTAAGACAGAAGCTTAATTCACTTGGTCAAAATACATTTTACTTAAGCTGAACTTACACTTTTACTACTCTCCTCATGAATGTTCCCATTCTTTGTCAGTTTCCAACATTCCTAATTTACTTATAGCTGACTGTTCCATGCACCGAAAGTGTTGTGGTGCTTCCAATATGCCCCTACCAACAAAAATAAAAAGGGCTCTCTGAGAGCCAGGGACTGTGGCACACACTGGTGGTCCTAGCTACTCAGGAGGTTGAGGCAGGAGGATCACTTGAGCCCAGGAGTCCACAGCCAGCCTGAGCAACAGAGCAAGACCCCATCTCAAAACACCAAAACCCTGTGAAACCCCATGTTTAGAGATAGCCATTATTGCTCCTAGCAGTTCTCTTTGCTCCATACAGTTGTGTAATTTATTACCAAAATGGCTTTTCAGTAAAATTAATGTTAAGAATCTGTACAATTTTCAAATTTTTTAAATTTTATTTATTTATTTATTTATTTATTTATTTATTTATTTTTGCAGTACTGGGGATGGAAACCAGGGGCATTCTACCACCAAGCTATACCCCCAGCCCTATTTTTTAATTCTTTACTTTGAAACAGGGTCTCACTGAGTTGTAAAGGGCGTAAGTAGCTGAGGCTGGCTGCAAACCATGATCTCCATCTCAGCCTCCCAAATGATAGGATTGTAAGTGTGCATCACCACGCCCAGCTCACAATTTTCAGTTTTATTTCATTTCAATTTTAATAATGTCTAACTGTGCCAAAGTGCCTGACACATGCCAAACTAAGAGCTAGAGGGGAGAGGAAGAGGTCAGTCTCCAGGAGGCAACACAAGCAATGCCTAATCAACTTGAGACCTGGAACTTGCTCAGGCTACTAGGGACTTGGTGGTCCACGGGAAGTGGGCTGAACCTCCAGTTCTGCTCTCATCACAGTATTTGGTCCAGTTTAGCCCAGACAGACCTATCTAAAATGCCTGAGACTCCTTTAATATGACCATCTTCTATTCTTCAATTAAAAACTTCCTAACAGCTGCAAATTATAGTCCATCAAAACCTTGAGAGGGCAAAGCCAAAACAGGAAAGCCAAAAGGTATAGCCAAAGGCATCCACGACGACTAGTTTAATCTTGGCTAATAGTCTTTTTATGTGCATGAATAATGCCTACAACTTCTAATACTTAAGTTTTACGTCCATGATACTTTGCTGTACTGGCTGAGACACTAGAGAGTATCTGGAAAGAAGGCTGACAAAACAGTAACAGTAAATTTCATTTATTTGTTCTTAGAAAGTTACTGAAAATTTTTTAAAAACAATATATGTAACAGATAAAAGATGGCTGTTCCAGAAATTTAGAAACAACTCCCATTTCACAAATCATTAAGAAAACCACAAAGCCCAATTAACAAAGTAATAAAACATATTGAACAGAGTTAAAAATCAGAATACATGGCCGGGTGTGGTGGCACACATTTGTAATCCCAGTACTTGGGAGGCTGAGACAGGAGGATCACACAGGTTCGAAGCCAGCCTCAGCTACTTGGTGAGGCTCTCAGCAACTTAGTGAGACCCTGTTTCCAAATAAAATATATAATAGGGCTGGGAGCATAGTCCAGAGATAGAAAAGCCCCTGGGTTCAACCCCCGTGCCACCCTCCCCCCCCAAAAAATCAGAAAAGATGAATAGGCAAAAAACTAAGCCAAGCATGGTGGCACATGCCTGTAATCCCAGTACTTGGAAGGCTGAAACAGGAAGATCGCAGGTTCGAGGACAGCCTCAGTAAGTAGTGAGGTTCTCATCAACCTAGTAAGATCCTGTTTTAAAATAAAAAATCATATAAGCCGGGCGTGGTGATGCACGCTTGTAATCCCAGCGCTTGGGAGGCTGAGATAGGAGGATCGCACAGGTTAGAAGCCAGCCTCAGCTACTGAGTGAGGCTCTCAGCAACTTAGTGAGAAACTGTTTCCAAATAAAATATAAAATAGGGCTGGGAGTAGCCCAGAGGTAGGAAGCCTCTTGGTTCTATCCCCAAGTATCACTAAATAAATAAATAAATAAATAAATAAATAAATAAATAAATCATATAAAATAAAATAGGGCTGGGGGTGTAGCTGGAAAGTAAAATGCCCCTGAGTTCAATCCCCAGTACCATAAAAACAAAACAAACAAAAACCACACGCTCAACTTCACTCAACCCGGAAGATGAAAACTGAGACACCATAGCTTAGGTGGGCAAGGAAGCTCAGGGGTGAGCCTGGGAGACAGGAAGCACCCGGTTGGAAGCCAGCCTCAGCAAGCTAGCAAGACATTCTTCAAGACAAAACACAGCCAGGCGTGGTGGCACACGCTTGTAATCCCAGTATTTGGGAGGCTGAGACAGGAGGATCCCAGGTTCATGGCCAGCCTCAGCTACTTAGTGAGGCCCTCTGCAACTTAGTGAGACTCTGCTTCAAAATAAAGAATAAAATATAGGGCTGGAGGTGTAGCTCAGAGGTACAATCCCCAGTACCGCAAAATAAATAAATAAATAAATAAATAAATAAATAATAATTTATCTGTATTTTTTTTTGTGGTATTGGAGATTGACCTCAGGTATATTTTACCTAGAGCTCTACTCACAGCCCTATTTTTTACTATTTATTTTGAAACAGGTTCTCCCTTAATTACAGAGGGCTCCACCAGGTTGCTGAGGCTGGCCACAAATCTGATATCCTCCTGTCTCAGCCTCCAAGTACTGGGATTACAAGCATGGATCACCATGCTTGACTATAAAAAATATTTTTAAAAAAGGAATCAGAGGTATAGCTCAAAGGTAGAATGCCACTGGGCTCAATACCCAGAACAAAAAATAAAAATAAAAATAAAAAAATGACTTTTAGAAAGATAATAAAAATAGTATTCACACCATTAGATTGACAGAATTTAAAAAATTAAGCTTTGGCAAGGATGTCATGGAATAATAATACATGACATTGACAAGACAGTTTTCAACAAACCAAAAGTAAACCAAGGAAGCATGTGAAAGCAGAAGCACTTGCTTTAGTAAATGGTAAATAATTACAATAAATTTACTTCAGAAACATAAATTGAAACCAGTCGTTACAAAAAAATATTTCAAGTTCAGATGGCTTCAAGTGTCTCACTGTATAAAAGGATTAAACTTTTGGGGAGAAACCACTTTTACAAACCTTTTTTGTATAAGGAAGAAAAATAAACAGTAATGTAGACAAATAACATGATAATTGAACTAGAGAATACTATTCCTAATTGATGTGGAAGTGTCTCTTACCAACAATTCACACTTACTGCCCTCAGCCAACTGTACATGTTAACAACAGATAACAGAAAAGCAACTCTGAAGTGGAACTGTTAGTTCTGCCTCCTGATGCGTTCTGGATAAAGCTGTCCTGGCCTCATCGTCCGTAGGCTGATCTATAGCTTCTCTCCCAAGAGACAATTTTTTACATTTTTTATTTTTTATGGTACTGTGTTTTGGGTTTCCTGGAAACCCTTCTACCTCCGGGCTACAGTCCCAGACTTATTTTTTATATTTTTATTTGGGAACAGGGTCTCTTAAGCCAGTCAGGCTGGCTTTGAACCTGTGCGATCCGCCTCCCAAGTGCAGGGATTACAAGCATGCGCCACCACGCCCAGCCCAAGAGACAATTTTAAAGAGTGACAAACTGTTGTAAAGATTTGTATATTTTTTAAAAGAAGCGTTCTTTAAACCTTTTCATACTAGTGATCAAAATAATAATTTCAGATCCATTATAACTTTATAATAAAAATAAAACATAGGCCTATTAACAAAATATAATATAGCACAGGCCTATTCACAAAAATTAACTCAAAGATAGACTTTTATGCAAATATAAAACTATAAAACCTGCAGAAGATAACACAGAAAAAAAAATTTACTGACCTTGAGTATGGCAATGACTTTTTAGATACAACACCAAAAGCATGATCCGTGAAAGAAAAACTGAGTTGGATTTCAATAAAATAAGAAAAAAACTTCTGTCTTACAAAGAACATCATTAAGAGAATGAAAAAAAAATAAGCCTCAGACGAGGAGAAAATACAAGAAAGGACTTGTTTCTAAAATATAAGTGGGCAACAGATCTGAACAGACACCTCATTAAAGATGATATGCAGGCAGCAAATAAGCATATGAAGCTGGCCATGGTGATGTACACCTGTAATCCCAGTACTCGGGAGGCTGAGACAGGAAGATTGTAGGTTCATGATCAGCCTCAGCAACTTAGTGAAGCCCTCTGTAATCCGGTGAGAACCTGTTTCAAAATAAAATAATATAAAATAGGGCTGGAGTTGTACCTCAGAGATAGAATGCTCCTGATTTCAATCCCTAGACACTCCCCACATACACACACTCACCAAAAAAAAAAAAAGAAACCACATGAAAAGAAGTGCAACATATGCTATTAGAGAATGGCAAATTAAAACAATAATGAGATACTATTACAGACCTATCAGAGTGCTTAAAATCCAGAACACTGACAACATAAAATCCTGGCAAAGATGTGGAACAATAGAAACACATTCATTGGTGGTGGGAATACACAAAGGAAGAGTTATTTCTCAATCTCCCTCTCCACACCCCCCCACCCCCAGCCCTGCCGTGGCACTGGAGTCAAATGCAGGGCCTTGTGTATGCCAGCAAGCACTCTACTACTGAGCTACAACTCCAGCCCCAGTCATAAGCTTCCTACAAAATTAAACATATGGTTACCATGTAAACCAGCAATCATGTTTCTAGTTATTTATCCAAGTGAGTTGAAAACTTATGTACACAAACAACCTACACGTGAATGTTTACAACAGCTTTATTCATAATTGCTAAACCTGGAGGCAACCAATATGTCTTTCAAAAAGCAAATGGAGGGCTGAAGATGTATCGCAAAGGTATAGTGCTTGCCTGGTATATTCAACGCTATGGGGTTGACGCCCAGCATTGCAACCAAAAAGAAAAAAAAAAAAAAAAAAAAGAAAGAAAGAAAAGAAAAAGAAAAAAGAAAAAAAAAAGAGAAATATCCATTCAATGGGTTATTATTCAGTAAGAAAAAGAAAAACTGGGGAGAAGAGAGAAGAGGAGATGAAGAACACACGCAAGCAAGCTAGAGAGTGTGTGGAAGCAAGCCAGCCAAATTCCCTTACAGGACATTTTAGATAACATAAGAAAGTTCCCTCCGCTTTAACTCTTAGAAAGTAGTAGCCTGAGGTGATCTCATGCTAACCAATCTGTTTTTTGTGCTCTGCCAGTGTAGTATCTATTTTACCCAATTCACTAATCATAAATAAAAGCCAACTAGATTATTTGTAGTACCTCTTGAGGGCTAAAACAGTACAAGTTGACCCTTGAACAACACATATGTTAGGGGCATCCCCGCCCCAAGCATAGTTGAAAATCTGCATATAACTTCTGACTTCTCAAAAACTTTACTAATAGCCTCTTGTTGACTGCAAGCCTTACCAATAACACAATCAATTAACATATTCTATATATTATATATATCATATAAGGTAGCCAGGTGTGGTGGTGCATGCCTGTATTCCTAATACTTGGGAAGCTGAGACAGGAGGATCCCATGTTCAAAACCAGCCTCAGCAAGCTAGACTCTCCATAACCTAGACAGACCCTGTTTAAAAACAAAAAATAAAAAGGTCTGGGAGCATAATCTGGAAGTAGAACACCCCTGGGTTCAATCCCTAGTATCCCCCAACACACAAAGCAACATATTATATAAGGTAAAAAATAGGCAAGAACTTCAAGAAATAATTTTTTGTTGTGATACACAATTTACTGTAGAGACAAACTGCTTTTAGAAAGACTAGTGTCCCACAGTGATTTAAACAGATACCTATAACACTAAAGTTCACTGTAACAGCAACAGGAGGTGGCTGTGAAATTATTATAGTAGTACAGCATTATTATGTTAATCTTATACAGTTGTGATTTAATACTGTATCTTTGTTTACATGCTAAGTTTGGTCTATGTGTGTTAAATACTATAAAATTTTATATACTTTGTATATATTTTATGGTAGTAAATGATAAGCTGTTATCTATATACAATTTATACATTCAGGACATACTTTTTCATTAAATTTTTCAATATTTCTAGGCTATTAGGCTCATTTGCACGTTCTTCAAATTGTCACAAATCTAAAAAAAAATCTACGCAGTTCAAACTGTGTTGTTGAAGGCAGTTGTAAAATAGGTGTGAGTGTATACAAAGCTCATAGAGAAAAAGGGCTCTGGGACTAGTAACTAGACTGTGGTATAAATGACTAGCTTATTAAGAGGGGACATTTTCAACAACAACAAGAGTTAGTCAGGAATGGAAGCAGAGAAAAAGTAATTCAGAAAGAGGCAAAAATTAGAGGCAGTTAAATCTCTATCTACTATGGAGGCTCTCATAGTTTAAGGCTATTATGTGACCACATTATATATCTAATTTACTTTGCTGATTCCAGGTTCCCGGGCAACCTGATAATTTCTCGTGTAATTTTCCTACAGGAGGAAAAAAAAAAATTCCCTGGCAAGAGAATCAGTACGCTGCTATCTACTTGGCAAATATCTCAAAGTACATTAATAAACTGGTATCCTGATACATTCAACAGTCACCTGTGAATGTAATTCACACACGTACACACAATGTATATATGTATAAAAACCCAACTCTCACAAACTTTACTGTTTTTAGGCCCACAACACTTAAGAGACCTTTTTTTTTTTTAATAGTAAACTCACCAATAAAGTTCATAATGAATGTCACTATAAGGGGCCTCTTGGAGGCCAACCAGCTAGTTTTTCCTTGACTAAAGCACTATTAATTTAAAGCAGCAAAGTCCTTTCACTTCTTTACCTATACAAGGTCCTAGTACCTTGTTTTGTTTTTGAGATGGGGGAGAGTGGTGTCTATCTTGCCCAGGCTGGTCTCAAATTCCTAGGCTCAAGTGATCCTCTTGCCTCAGCTTCCCAAGTAGCTGGGACTAGAGGCTTGCACCAAGGCACCCAGCTGCTCTGCTACTACTTTTGTCTTTTTCTTCCTTCTTTGCATTCTTTCTCTGTCTCTGTCCTTTTCTTTTCAGTTCTGGGGACAGAATCAGGGGCCTGTCACATGCTAGACAGGCACACTACCAACCCTCTTATTTCAGCCTCCCAAGTACTGGGATTACAGGAATGCACCACCATGTGAGATTCATGCAACACCTTTGAAAGTTCTGTGACATTACACTTTTCTTCCATTCATTCATTTCTTTATTCATGCAAGAAAACATTCATTGAGTCTGTAAATACATGCTAGTTACTGTACTCAGGTAGAGATAAGATAAACAAAACCAGGTTCAGTAGCTGCTCTTAAGAGCTTAGCTCTCACTGGAACAGATACACATCAATCAAATCTGGGCCCAGACAATTGTAAAACTAACTGTATTTGCAACATATTAGCAAGTAAAGATGTATGCAATAGGAGTAAATTTAAGGGTGGCACTTATTTTTCAGTTCAGGGACACTTCTCTGAGAAAGTGCTATTTGAGCTAAGATTTGCAGAAAGAGGAATCAAGTCAGGCTAGAGCCACAGGTGCTGCATCCATAGTCACTGTCTCTAGTTCTCCCATTCTTTTCACATTTGTACCCTTCACTAAAGCTGTTCTTACCAGTGACCTTGTCAAAGTACAGAATCACAATTTAAAGATCTTAAGTGGGTTTATTTTCAGTTCTAGAATCAGGCAACATTTCTTTCCATAAATTATCTAATGGACTGAGCAGAAGCTGGTCTTAGAGACAAGGGCTGAAGAGAGCAGAAACAAAGAACAAAAGCAAATTGGTCAATTCAATGTTATTTTCCTTGTGAGGTGGAGACCAGGAGATAGAACAATAACTGATTGGTTAACATCAGGTTACCTCAGGTTAACATCAGAGAACAGTAACTGATTGGTTAACATCAGATTTGTAAGGATTAAAGGGCAGTGGATTAAAGTGGAGAAAACTTCATTGTTATGTTAATTGGCCTGTTTGAGATATTTGGCTCTCACTCTCCAGATTTCTTAGGTCAGATAGCAATTTAGTTTGCATTGGTGATGTGGAATTTAGCAAGGGTGACTCTTGCTTTTTGGTATGATCCGTGGGGGCCCAGAGCAGAGCTTAGTCCAAAAGTCAGATCATACCCTCATCTGCTTTCAACACTCTAAAGGCTTCCCACCTGAATTAAAAGTCAAAGTGAATATTGCTCCCCCTCCAAAATATAACTGGCACTCATTCTCCTTCCCAGTTGATTTTCTTTTTCTCCACTTTGTCTTCATTTCACTTACTATATATTTTGCATATTTATTTACTATCTCTCCTTGGTGGAATACAAGCTCTTGACAGTAGTGGTATACTGTGCTCAATGCTGTATCTCAATGCTCTGTTTCAGTAGCCACTCAATCTTAGGTCAGAGAGCAATTTAGGTCAGAGAGCAATGTACATGCATGCTGTTGTTTTGGTCCCTATCTTCCCTTGTATGAAGGTTTCTCTGACTTTCCAAGACTGGGCTAAGTGATCTCTTTCTAGCTGTGCCAATAATATAAAAATATCATAGTCATATAGCTAAGCCTTGGTTTTTCAAACAAGATAGAATTGTGCCTTTCCCATTGTTGCATAATAGTAAGTTTAAGTTTTTAGACATACATTTATTCTGCAACGTGAAGAATTAAAATTTAGTCTGATTATCAGTTCACTGACAGCCTTTCAAACCTGAGTTTTCTCAAGAATACTCAAAAACAAAACGTAGAAATGATTGAAATCGTTTAAGGACAATAAGCTTAGGGGATTTTAATCGTTTTTTTGTTTGTTTTCCTCCCCCCCCACCCCCCCCATATAGCATCCTTTAAAGCCTGTCAGAATTCGCATCTAGGAATACTGGGAATTCTTTTCCCTTTAGTCTCATAAAAACTGACTTGACAATTGGCTTTCAAATCCCTGCTTGGTGTTTAACTTAACTGAAAAGCAAGAATAATCGGAACAAACAAAGCACAGAACATTCTATGCAAAGGCAAACAAAGGTGCAGCTGCTCAGGGATCCCCAGTTCATCTGCACGAATCCACATGTAAGCGCAGGAGCGGTAAAAACCGAAGCCCTGTTTCCATAGCATCCTTCTTGCGTGGCCTTACTTAGCCGGCTCCCTCCGCACCTCGGGGGCTGTGACCCCAAATTCTCGCCTCACCACGACCCTGGACGTGGGCTAGTAGTTCTTTCCACGCAGAGTACTGGGTAAAAGTCTCTGGACTAAAAAGGCGGGAATTCTACATGGCATCACCTACAACACTCGGAGAAGACGTTGGAAGGAAAACTCCTAGCAAAGAGGAGACGGCCAAGCCTGCGAAGCTTACCGGACGGACGCTGGCTCGGCCCTGCCTCCTGGACCGGCCGTCGGACCGGCGGCTGCAGGCAACGTCGCAGAGGTCCCCGGGGCTTGTAGTTTCTGCCGCCAACACCGCGCGCCGGCAGCGTCAAAACCACAATTCCCAGAAGTCAACGCGAAACGCCCTGCTCACTTAAAATCTGGTTTGGCATAATAAAACCACTGTCACGATTCTGTAGGTTAGTCTTAAGTTTAGCTTGCACTTCTTCCGTGGGTGCCGTAATACCCTTTCTGTGCTGAGCCTATCCCATATGATGACATCTCAGTGTACTTCTTACTTTCCCTTCCCGTCTCCAGGCAGGTTTACTCCAAACGCCGAGAACCGAAACGTCTCCCGCGCCAGCGGCGTGCCTCCCGACGCGCGTGCGCGGGCTCGCGGTCGCGCATGCGCAGCAGCCGGCGGCAGGCGGCGGTCGCGCATGCGCAGCAGCCGGCCGCCGTCGGCGGCCGCGCGCGGCGGACTCGGGGTCTGGAGGTAGCCTGCCAGAGGGCGGGGCTTTTTCCCATGGCTTTGCTCCGGCCGGTTGCCTCTGCCGGGGCGGGGAAGAAGGCGCCAGGGTGGGGATGGCTCCGGGTTAGGACCGGGCGGAGAAAGGGGAGGGGCTGGGGGTGAGGACCCCATCTCCCCTCCCTGCGCCCGCCCTCTGGGCCGATCCCACCGATGGGGCTGGGCGAAGGGGCGGGCTCTGCGCCTCAGGCCCTGCAGCTCAGCCAGCTCCGCCGCCCAGCCCCGAGCTCGAGGACTGCCGGGGTCGCCCGGTGCCCTCTGGCCTGGCGGCGGTGGGCGAGGGGACCGGGATCGGAGAGGAAGCGGTGTCTTTCGGGGTCCGTGCCGGCGGGGCCAGGACGCTCTCCTTCGCCGCCGCCGCCGAGACGGCGTCTGCTGGAGCCTGCTGCCCTCCCGGAGCGCCCAAGCCTCCGGCGGCTGCTGCCAGGGGCCAGGATTCGCGAGCATTCTCGGCTGGCTGCAGAGGCGCTGGGAGGAGCTGACGGGGCGGGAACTCGTGCCGGAGGAGGGGCGGGGTGGGAACGTTCGGAGAACCCGGTGGCTGCACAGACAAAAAACCCCGAATGGCTGGAAAGCATTCAACTGTTGCCAGGCTTTCGGGTCAGAGCACGGATTTGACAGCTCCACAACGTGAGGATATCCGCTGACCCCGCGAGACCGAGAACACTCTCCGAGACTCCCTGTCCAGCAAGCCAGCGCTGTGAGATTGCAACTTCCCAACTTTGTTTTTTCAATCTCTGACCAGAAGACCGCCCCTTCTTTTAGAAGGAGAGGGTGATCAGCCTTGCAGATCGGTTGAAAGCATCAATTAAAAAGACAGTCTGATTCTAAATGTCACCCAGACGTCTGTTTTCATAACGGGTCGATTTCTCTGAATTTAACCTTAACATTTCTCATTTTCAAAATACAAAGTGCTTTTGGGGCATGCAACAAGGTAACTGAAGACTGTAAAGGAAAAAACTCCGATTGTTATGGCTGAAGGAGAGAATGAAGTGAGATGGGATGGACTGTGCAGTCGAGATTCCGCTACTAGAGAGACAGCACTGGAAAACATTAGGCAAATCATTTTGAGAAAAACCGAATATCTGCGTTCAGTGAAAGACACATCTTATCGTCCACCAGACGGGTTTTCAAATGCTGTTTCTTTGGATGAGTTGAATAGGCTTCTTGCTCATCTGCTTATGCTTTCCAAGAGGTGCCCCTTTAAAGATGTAAGAGAGAAAAGTGAGTTTATTCTGAAGAGCATCCAGGTAAGAAAACGCATTCTAAATAAGTACCACTAAATAATGAAATTTTACTTGACGATTGATTATTCACGTTGTATTTGCTTCAAATCGGTTATTGTGTGAATCCGCTCTTATTATGAATTCACTCTACGTAAGAGTCTTCTGTAAAACTTTGAATTTGGGGCCAAAATTGGACAAGATAAAGTAAGCTTAAAAAAAAGATTTTCAAGTAAAGTACACAAGTACTGCTTTTCTAGAGAGTTTTAGGTAGAAACTGCTTTGTTCCTAGAAAACTATATGAAACTTACAGTTAATTTTAAGTAAAGACTTTTTTTTTTACATTTGTTTTTACATGTTGTAAAGTGTAGCTAGTACTCTCTTCGCATTGTTACAAACAGTGTTGTGTGGAAAGTTTTACTAAATTTAAAGCCTCTAAAATGAGAAAGGATACTAAATGTTACCTAGTCAGCTTGCTCAAGATAATTTGTTAAACAATTTTCTCTTGTTCTTAAAAACAAGCAGAAACACTAAGATTTGTTCTCTAAATGCAACATTTTGAGTTTTTTCCCCCCTTCAAATAGAAGGACTGTGTAAAATAGTAAAAGCTGAAGTTAAAGAATTGGGACCCAGATAGTGTATATGGTAGAAATATTTTGATGGTAAAATACTCAATAAGCTTTTTCTGTTAGCCTAAATTATTTCTTTTCTTTTTCACATGCATGCCAATTTAAGTTGTGAGTGCAGCAGATTAAAATTATAGCACCCTCTTTTTGTAGGTAATCACTTATTTTATTTGAAAGTATATTAGGGTTTTAAAGAAGAATGTTCAGTAACACTTTATTTTTTTAAGTTTTTTTGTTGGTGAATTATAGTCATACATTCTTAATGGAGTACAAGATGGTAGAGGCATACATGTACACATCACTTATTTAGCCCTTCCCCATTTATTTTATTTTATTTTATTTTGTGGTCCTGGGGCGGAACACAGAGGCTTCCTACCTCTGGTCTATATTCCCAGACCTTTTTTATATTTTACTTGGAAACAGGGTCTCACTAAGTTGCTGAGAGCCTCGCTAAGTCACTGAGGCTGGCTTTGAACCTGCGCGATCCTCCTGTCTCAGCCTCCCAAGCCCGGGGATTACAAGCGTGTGCCACCACGCCCAGCAGTAACACTTTATATATGATTGTCAATCCATAAATTGTTCAATCTACATGTATTGTTCAAAGTCATATATGAGACTTCTTTTGCTTTTGTTTTTTGGTGGTATTGAGAATTGAACCTAGGGCATTCTACCTCTGAGCTACAACTGCAGCCCTCTTTCTAAGTAGCTTAGACTGGCCTCAAACTTGTGATCCTACTTGTCTCAGCTTTACAAGTAGTGGATTTACAGGCACCCACCATCATGCCTGGCTAGAAATTGGTAAGACTTATAATTTGTTCTGGGTATATATGTAAGCTAAGACTTTTTTTTTCATAATTGGCTTGAATATAATTTAAAGCAAAAGAAAATCATACCCACAAAGTAACTGAAGATCTTGGAATATTTCTTCTCACAACACTTTGGAAATGGTTATTATAATTCATTTTACTAGAGAAGAAATGATTTTCTATATACCTGAAGTTTACCTTTTTCAGCATTAAAAGGTTCTTTCTCTCTCTCTCTCTCTCTCTCTCTCTCTCTCTCTCTCTCTCTCTCTTTTGGGGAGTACCAAGGATTGAACCCAGGGGCATAGAGGCATTCTACCTCCAAGCTACACCCCCAGCCCTGTTTCTTTCTTATTCTTTATTTTGAAACAGGGTCTCACTAAGTTGCAGAGGGCCCCACTAATTAGCTGAGGCTGGCCACAAACCTGTGATCCTCCTGTCTCGGCCTCCCGAGTACTGGGATTACAAGCTTGTGCCACCACACCGGCTCCCCTATCTCTTAACACCATATTCACTATAACAACTGTTTCTTTTTGTAAAGGCCATCATTATGTACATCAAAGACTGGTGTGAAGTATATAGGACTCTATGATCCCTATTTTTTCCTGTTTTGTTTTGCTTTTTGTGGTACTGGGATGGAACCCAGAGGCTTTTCTACCTCCGGGCTATACTCCCAGACTTATTTCATACTCTATTTGGAAACAGGGTCTCACTAAGTTACTGAGAGCCTCACTAAGTAGCAGAGGCTGGCTTCGAACCTGTACGATCCTCCTGTCTCAGCCTCCCAAGTGCTGGGATTACAAGTGTGCACCATCATGCCTGGTTTTTTTTTTGTTGTTTTTTTTTTTTTTTTTTTTTTTGGTGGTACTGGGGTTCCTGGAAGCCCTTCTTCCTCCGGGCTACACTCCCAGACCTATTTTATATTTTTGAAACAGGGTCTCTTACGCCAGCACGGCTGGCTTCGAACCTGTACGATCCTCCTGTCTCCGCCTCCCAAGCGCGGGGATTACAAGCGTGCGCCACCACGCCCGGCTCATGCCTGGTTTATGATCCCTGTTTTTTTTAAAAAAAGGTTATACCCGCTGGGCGTGGTGGTGCATGCTTGTAATCCCCGCGCTTGGGAGGCTGAGACAGGAGGATCGCACGGTTTCAAAGCCAGCCTCAGCTACTTAGTGAGGCTTTCAGCAACTTAGTGAGACCCTGTTTCCAAATAAAATATTAAAAAAAAAAAAGGTCTGGGAATATAGCCCGGAGGTAGAAAGCCTCTGGGTTCCACCCCAGTACGACCACCCCCCCAAAAAAAGGTTATGCCCAGTTTTTATAGTTTTTCTGCCCCTTCTTTAGTATACTTCAGTTTGATCTCTTCTAACCTTTCATTTTATATTATTAAATAATATAAGCAAAGCACAATTATTTATGTTATAGTGGGAAACTAGATAATCAATTCTGTTAGAAGTTATATTGAAAATAAAAGTAAACAGGCTTTGGGGAGTACTGTTTTAAAGGATTGCAATGTACATAGTAAGCAAATGGGCATTAGACCACCTTTGGGCTCAGAGTCTACTTTTTATTAATGTACTGCCATACATGTACTGCCGTAACCTTGTACACGTTATTTGGCCTTTCTTGGATTTTCACATCTGTAATACAAGAATAATAACATCAAGCTGTTGTGAGAATTAAATGATATATAAAGTACCCCAGTATATGGTGGATCTTTTTCTTACCTTTTACAAGTGAAATGAATGGACTATGTGACATATATTTCAAGATTCATTCATTCTACAAAAGGACCTAACAATTCCTCTACTGCAAAGATTTCCCATAGATTTATACTTCTTTTTCACTTCTGTATTTATTGTACTTCAGTCCTGCCACTATTACAAAAGGAACTTTCCTTATATTGTGCTATAATCACATGTTTATGTGTGTGCCTCCTCCGGGAGGGCTGTAAGTTCTCATGAGTATTAACTGGGACCTGGAAGCTATTAAATAAATATCCAGTGAATGAACAAATTTATATTTGCCTTCTTTCTGTTTCTCATCAGTCTAGATACATGAAATTTCCATTTTAGGGTGTTTTATCCCATCATTCACTCATGCATGTCTTCATACAACAAATGTTAGCAAATCCTTGGTGAATATCATACCAAGAACTGAGGAGCAAAGGTAACAATTTCCACTTTTTTTTTGTTTTGTTGTTGTTGTTGTTGCAGTACTGGGGATGGAACCCAGGGCATTCTACCTCTCAGCTATATCCCCAGCCCTATTTTTTATTCTTTTTTGAAACAAGGTCTCACTGACCTGCAAAGGCCCTCACTAAGTAGTAGCTGAGGCTGTCCGAAAATCACAATCCTCCTCTCTCAGCCTCCCAAATACTGGGATTACAAGTGTGCACCACCACACCTGGCTTCAATTTTGACATTCTACTAAAGGGAGACAGATTATAAAGAGGTAAACAAAAAAATTAATTTTAGATAGTAAGAGAAGACTGCCCAGAGGTGATGACATTTAAGCAGAGACTTATGAATATGGGAAATAACATGTGTGAAGGAAGGAATCATGGCAAGAGAGCAAATGAGTTCTAGGAACTGAAAGTGATGCTGTATAATTGGCAGACCATTTGAGGGAAATGTAAAAATTTAAGATCACATGCTCTGGAGTCAGACAAACCTGGTCCCAATGTGCACGCGCGTGCGTGTGTGTGTGTGTGTGTGTGTGTGTGTG
The DNA here is from genome assembly GCF_963383645.1 of Muscardinus avellanarius. Lineage (NCBI taxonomy): Eukaryota > Metazoa > Chordata > Mammalia > Rodentia > Gliridae > Muscardinus > Muscardinus avellanarius. Next base: position 63,161,720 of record NC_137794.1, on the reverse strand, counting down.
TGTGTGTGTGTTTGTATTACTACAGATTTAATACAGGGACACTCTACCAATGAACTACATTCCTAGCCCTTTTTATTTCTCATTTTAGGACATGATCTCAATAAGTTGCTAGGCTGGCCTCAAATTTAAGGTCCTCTTGCCTCAGCCTGTTGAGCCACTGGGATTTCAGGCATGTACCACCAGCTCTAATTATTAGCTGTACAAATTTAGCAACATAATCTCCTCTTGACTCAGTTTCCTTATCTACAAAATGAGGACTGCTTGTAGTGCCTGCTTCACGATATTGCTATGAGAATAAAATGAAATAATGCTTCTAAAGCATAGCACAGTGCCTAGCACATAAGAAATGCTCAGTAATGTTAGGCATTTTTACTGTTATTAGGCAGGATCCAGGTCCCAGAGGGCTTTAGGCCATGTTAAGGTTTATAGACTTTATCCTAGGAAAAATAAAAAGTCACTGAAGACTTTTGAACAAGATAGTGACATGATTAATCATATGTGAAAGGACTATTCTGGAAAGGTAGAGAATGGATTTCTAGGATCAAGTGTGCCACATTAGATAGAAAGTTGTATCATTGGTCTGTAGCAAAAATGATGATAGACTAAGAGTATGTAGTGGGGAAATAGAACAAAGAAATACATTTGGGAGATATTAAAGAGGGTATACAAGATTTTACTGGATTTAGGAGATGAGGAAAATAAAAGCAAGAATGGATCTAAAGTTTCTGGTTTGAAGTACTTTGGTGAATATGTAATCATTTCTGGAGACAGAAGAGTGGCAGGGGTCTACTTAGGAGAAAAAATGACCTCTGCTTTATACCTGTTGAGGTTAAGTTGCCTACATCCCAGTAGAAATAGTTTCCTAGTGGATTTCTATCACTGCCACCATTGTTTTAGTTGTTATTTCTGGCTTCCCCACACTTAACGCATCCTTAATGATTTCTGGAGAAGTTATCCTTCATTTCTTCAGCTATGTGGTGGATGGGTAGAAAGATGTACTTCCACCTTTCTACCCACCCACCATATAGTTGCACAGACACTTACCTAAAATGAAAATATGACCATGGTACTTTCCTGCCCCAAACCCTTTATAACAGAAGAGAGTCTAAAGAATATTACATAATGCCAGAATCATCTGGCTTCCACCTACCTCTCTAGCCTCACTGCCCACACTCCAGCATCTCACATGGGAAACTGAATAGCAGCTCAAAAATAGCATACCATAATGCTTTCTGGTTAGTAGAGCAGCAAAAGCTGAGCTGCATATGCAATTCCTGTAGCTGTTCCTGAAGGACCTTGACTGCTTCCTCCTGATCTGTTCCAAGGACTATAACTGTTAGGGGAGAAATAGAAATGGTGAGGTCATAGTAGGAGTTTGTTTTTAAAAAATGGCATGCTGGGAGACAGCATCTTCTGTTCATACACCTGTTCTCAGTTTATTAATTTTCTATCAACAGCATTTGAAATCTGTTCAACTCAAGTTTTGAGAACTATCCTGTAGTAGGCACTGTACTTCAGACTGGAAGATCAGTAAGATTGTTCTCTGCTTTTGTGGAATGTTGTCTTTTCTCATAGACCTTACTTATGCTGGACTTTTAGAAACTTTTAAAAATATCTATGACACCTTTTTTATATTCTTCACTTCCTAAACAAAAGAACAGATATATTAACTGAGGCACACTTTAGTAATGCATAAATGACATTTAATGTACTCAGTATATGGTGGATGCTAGCAAACTAGTGAATCATCTCAGTGCATAAAAAATTAAGGTGAAAAATGTGAATGCATATAGGTATCAAAAGATTATTATGAGTATCCCCAAATCTAGGTACTGTTTCAAGAATGGCTATTTGATCACTTTTATTTCTGTACTATGAAAAGGGAAAACTTTTTAAATTTTCTCATAAACTTGCCAATAGTCAACTCTCTCAAAGTAATTTGGCTTAAGACAGAAAATTTAGACTGAGTAACAAAATTTTTATCTGTTTCCAGTGGAGTGAGAGAGGCTTTCATTTGGTGAAGGGATTGTTACCCCCCAAGGAAAAATGAAACTTTAGCTATTGGATATGATGCACTTCTATATTTGCTAGTGTTGCACTTAAGAGTATCTAGTTGGTATCCAGTTGGGTGATCGTTGGTAGATCTAGCAATGAGAACCTCACTGTTTCACATAATAAATATGGACATTGCACAAATCCCAACTTGATTAATTGATTCATTGACTCAACTACATCATCATCTTTTTTCATCATCTATTTTCCTCAGTATAATGAGTGATGTCTCTTCTTGGGGTTACAGGCTTGCTACAATAGTTCCAGATATCACATGCAGTTACAAGCATCTGCATCCAAGAAGAAAAGTTTTTCCCAGAAACATGTTAGCAGGCTCTCAGTTTCTAAAGTACAGAATTGGGTCTTTTCTAAGCCAGAGATAGCTAGGGAATTGGGCACTTGTTGTTGTTGTTTGTTTTTGAAGTACTGATGATTTAGCTGAGAGGCATTCTACCTCTGAGCTAACACTCCCAGCCCTTTGTTATTTTTTTTATTTTGAAACAGGATCTTGTTGGTTGCTGAAAGTCTCACTGAGTTGCTGAGACTGGCCTCAAACCTGTGATCCTCCTGTTTCATCCTCCTAAGATTATAGACAGGTATGTGCCACCATGCTCTGCTGGCATTTGTATTTTTAGTTTGAATTAATTAGCCTTCAGCTCCTAACAGCCAAGAAATATTTTTCTCCCTGCCCTATCATTTGAACAGAGAATTTTTCTTAATTCTTAATTTTTTTTTTTTTGGCATTAGGGGTTGAACTCAGGATCTTATTAGATCTGAAGTATACTTAAGTCATTTATAATGGGTCTATAAAACACAATTTATAGAAAATTAGGAATATTGTAGAAGCAGATTTGGTCTTTAAAAATGATTTTTTTACCTTGATTTCTTTTTTATTGCCACTAGCTAAAGCCAAAAGCTTAAAGGAGTGCATCGCAAACATTCACTGCTGACTCTTACATAGCACAGCAAATATGAGAGTCCCTCTATCAATATTTACACTAAGCTTCTCTCTTCCATATCCACCATTTTCTGGCCTTTCTTATTTTATGGATACAGTAAGAACACAGCCCCTTTCCTTTAGAAAGCCTTGTGGCTTGTCGGTTCAGCTCTTTTTCTCATTCCTATCCTTGACCATTTTTCTTCCTTTTGAACTCATGAAAATACTATTTACTCTCAGACTTTATGGACTTTTTTGGACTGAGAAAATTGAAGATAAAAGGCATAGTTTTTTTTTCTTTTTCTAAATTGTTTGAGGACAAATATAGAACCCATCTTCTTTTTTCTTTAACCTTCTGGCTTGCAGGATGAATCTTACCTGTTCTACCTACCCTCTGTGTCCTCTTTATAATATCTAAATACATCTTGTTCTCTTCCTTTGTTGTGAATCTTCAGAAGGATTGAAACTAACAGGAATACTCTATTTTTAAGTTTTCAAGTTTCATATATTTTATATCTGTTACAATGTTTCAAATAGCTTCTAACATGAAAAAAAAGTTTTATTTAAAAATATTTTTCTTTTTCTTTTTCTTTTTTTCTTTTTTTCTTTTTTGGTGGTGCTGGGGGTGGAACCCAGAGGCTTTGTACCTCCGAGCTATACTCCCAGACCTATTTTATATTTTATTTGGAAACAGGGTCTCACTAAGTTTCCGAGAGCCTCACTAAGTAGTTGAGGCTGGCTTCGAACCTGTGTGATTCTCCTGTCTCAGCCTCACAAACACGGGGATTACAAGTGTGTGCCACCACACATGGCTTAAAAATATTTTTCTAAGCCAGGCATGGTGGTGTACACTTGTAATCCCAGCATTTGGGAGGCCGAGACCTGCAGATCAGCCTCAGCTATTTAGTGAGACCCTTTGCATTCAGGGAGACCTGGTTTCAAATTATATTGCCCAAATCAATTTTCATATATTTCATTTAATAAATATATTTTTACTGAATAGTGTTCGTTTAGTGTTTTAACTTAAATTATATTTAAATTGACAAGCTTGTAAATATATCCCTTTTAAAGTTTTAACCATGTGGCTAGAATAATTTATTAATCCAATCACTAATATTCAGTGAAGTCTAATTAGTTTGTAATCAAGCATTTGCTGTTTTGATTCTTCATTGCTTGATAAGCACTGCACACTTGTCTTTAAATTTTACATGATTTCATTTTCTAGCAAGTTGGCAGGTGTTAGCTGTCTATAATTATAACTGAGTAATTTTTCAAATGCTATTCATAGCCTAAACACAGCAAGAAATTCTTCCGATCATGTGATAAAGATCAAGCCTTGCAAAATAGTGGAAGAGTGATGTGTTCATTGGTGTTGAAGGACAGGTTTAAGAGAAGCCTTCAAAACTAAAAAGTGATTTAAATGATAGACAAGTTTTCTCACAGACTAAAAATCTCTAAAAATCATTAATAGGGATTGTAAGTGGGGTGTGGTGGTGCACACTTGTAATCCCAGTACTTGGGAGGCTGAGATAGGAGGATCACAGGTTTGAAGCCAACCTTAGCAATTTAGGGAGACTCCATCTCCAAAGAAAAAAATAAATCGGGCTAGGGATATAACCTGGAGGTAGAATGCATATTGGTTCAATCCCCAGTATCACAAACAAACAAACAAAATAGGGATTATACCTCAAATTATCATGTATATACTTTTTTATCTAACAAATTGATGTATATACTTCGAGCGTCTTAAATTTATAAAGCATAATGTGTATTTCTTCAGTTTTTAATATGAAAAATAATCAAAATTTCATTAAAACAAAATTAATTTTACCATTGAACCTAGTAAATTGTTTCACCTCATTTATTCATTAAATATTTATTATGCATATCTTTTTTTTTTTTTTTTTTTTTGCTGTACTGGGGATGGAATGCAGGGGGCATTTGACCTCTAAGCTACACCCCCAGCCCTATTTTTTATTTTATTTTATTTTATTTATTTTTTTTTTTTTGGTGGTACTGGGGTTCCTGGAAGCCCTTCTACCTCCGGGCTACACTCCCAGACCTATTTTATATTTTTATTTAGAAACAGGGTCTCCTAAGCCAGCGCACACGGCTGGCTTCAAACCTGCGCGATCCTCCTGTCTCCGCCTCCCAAGCGCGGGGATTACAAGCGTGCGCCACCACGCCCGGCTATTCTTTATTTTTTGAAACAGGGTCTCACTGAGTTGCACAGAGCCTCACTAAGTAGTAGCTGGGGCTGTCTGCAAACCTCGATCCTCTGGTCTCAGCGTCACAAATGCTGGGATTACAAGCATGTGCCACCATGCCCAGCTTCTTATCTATTTTTTACATAGGAAAGAAAAAGCAATAAGTTTTGCTTAACTTTAATAAGGTCTCTACTAAAAAACAAAAGAAGTATGTATTTTCTCTTCCTGACTTATTTTCTGTTTTAAATATCCACAGTCTCACTTTGACTCTCAGAAATATTATTTTACAATGGGTTATTTTTGCTCATTTCTGGGGGGACACTATGGGAGATTAAACTCAGAGGTACTCTAATATTGAGCTATATCCCTAGACCTTTATTATTTTATTTTATTTGTGGTACTAAGGATTTAACCCAGGGATATTCTACTTCTGAGCTATATCCTAGCCTTAAAAAAAAAAAAAAAATAGGGTCTTTCTGAAGTTACTGTGCACTGGCCTCAAACCTTTGATCTTCCTGCCTTAGACTCCCAGGTACTGAGATTAAAAATGTACACAACAGTGGCTATGCTTTATTTGAGACAGTATCTCACTAACTCGCAGAGACTGGCCTTGAACAGTTCATCCTCTTTTGTTAGCCCCTCAGGTAGCAGGATTATAGGCATGTGCCACTGTGCCTGGCTTCAGAATGATTTAATGATCACAGTAGATTTTCTTTGTCTGCTATGTGTGATGAGTAAGTGAATCTTTGTGGTCTCAGTTTCCTTATCTGTGAATTGGCATTTTTTATCTACCATGTGATATAATTGGAAAAATTGAAGGAGATGATAATTGGTAAAGTATTTTATAAATTTCAGTATATCATATAAATTTATGAATAAGGCCTTGGAGATTCAGCTTATTTATCTGCAAATGAAGATTAATAATAATGATCTCATACAATGTTTTGAGAACTGAATGAATGTGGAAAACATATAGAAGTGGACCTGGCATATATTCATACTCAATAAGCATTTCTGACAATGACAAGTAACTTGATCTGTCTTCCAGCTGCTGAGTCAGACTCCAAATTGGCATTGCTTTAGGACTGGGCAGTGTCCATTTTTATATAATTGACTTTCATGAATCTCACACTTGTTTCCACACTCCTAATTACCTTTTGTACGTTAATGCTGATATCTGGCTGTGTCATAAGTTATTTCTAGCTAGTCACTGCCTCACGGTAAGTGTTGGGCTTTGCCTAGGAGTTTATACCAGGACTGATGGCAGATCCATCCCTTGCTGGATCCAACATCGTTCTGTGATACTATCATGGCACTGGCAGGAAGCACTGGCAGGCATGTGGATAATCAAGTACAAATTGAGAAGTCAGCAGCCAGTTCCTGGGCTTCAGTACCTGGACAGCATTACAAGGTAATGGTTAAGACCATAGCTATTGAGTTTAGTTAGATCTGGGTTTAAGTCCTGCCTTGGAAAACTCTGCAGTTTTGGACAAGTTACATAAACCTCCATAAGCCTTAGTTCTCTCAGAATTGTGACATAATGTGTAATGCTTAATAGGATCCAGTAAGCACTCAGTGATTGTTGATTCTTAGTATTCTGCCCCCTCTCTCTGGAGAACAAGATGGGAAAATGAGCCCCATGGCACAATATGCTCTAATGGTCCCTCAAGTCCCTGGGAAAATGAAAAAGTTTTCCCCTACTTTGCAGGATCCCTAGTCTTGCAGGGGAAGTAGTACCTCTGGGAACTATTATTAAGGACTTAATAAATATTGTTGTAACTGTGTGGAAATTGGATTCCACTTATATAATTTTATTTTGTTATTCATTGTATAAACATTTTAATTTCAAATATGTCTTTCAGGAACACATAAAGTAGGAAGTGGTGACTTACATGCCCTTATAATCAGTAAGACACTGAATCCTTTGAGCCTGGTCTTCTCATGTATAGTGCTCCAAGAACATGATCTGCTACAAAGACTGCTTGCCTTGAAGGTCTACTGAGGACCTTGGAGCTGCCCTATCAGCATCTCTACCCTGCTTACCCCAGTGGGAGCCTGACTTTAAGCAGAAAGTTCCCAAACTGTTCTTTCACTTTTGCTAGATAACTGGCTCAGCCCAGAAAGCTTGATATACTTTAGAACAAAGTAACTATGCAAAGATTCCATTACCAAAAAGATACTTAAGAAGAGGTAACAGGGATTTATTGTTGCCTTCAGAGTGTGTGTGTGTGTGTGTGTGTGTGTGTGTGTGTGTGTGTGCATGCGCACGTGTGTTACCAGTGATGGAACCCAGGGACATTCTACCTCCAAGCTATACCCCTAGCCCTATTTTATTTTGAATCAGGGTCTCACTAAGCTAATGATAGCCTCACTAAGTTGCTGAGACTAGTCATCAGTCTGTGATCCTCCTGTCTCAGCCTCCCAAATTCTGGGATTACAAGCATGAGTGACCACACTCAGTGCGGTAACAGGGTTTGAAGAGATTTTGTATCTATGTTTGACTTGTGAATTTACTTAATGAAATATGGCTCTTCCTGGGTGCCTTCCTCCTCTATGGTCTATAATCCAGAAAGAACACTGGGGCAGGTAGTGGAGATCAGAGCAGTAGGCTCACCTGTCTACTTCAAACTGTACCATGGGTTAGAACCAAGGCATTTTACATCATCTTTAGTCTTTATGTTTTTTAATATAGGGAGAATAGGCATTCTATATGTCAAGCCTGGTTCATAACCCTTTATATTAATATAACCTGTATATTAATTGACTCAGTCTTTACAACAACATTATAAAGGTTTAGGCATTATTATCCCCATCTTATGCATTGAGAAAACTCAAGGCCCAGATAGATTGTATAACTTTCCCACAGTATCATAGTTAGAGGAGGAGCCAGGTTTCAAACCCAGGCTGCAACACTCAGGGGTCTACACTTTTCACCATTACAACACACCATTGGAATAAAAACCTAATAAAATATTTTTAACCGTGAAAATATATTACTTTCTTTTCCAAACTATTTTACCTTGAAGCTGAAACTTAAAACTTTAGTGTTTCTAGGGGAAACTACTTTCTCAGATGTTATTAAATTGCATATCAAATTCTTATTTAAACCCTCACCTATCTTGAAATTACACTTGAACCCTACAGACTCTTCATGTTTCAGTGTGGTATATAATTTTCATTTATTGTTATAAGTTTCAGCCGATTGCCAAGAGTTTGTCGACTATGATCCTGGAAATATAGTGCATAAAAGGCTTATCTTTAAGAGCTTCCAAGTAAGATCATTTCTTTAATGCACTCCCTAAAATAAAATTTGGTATATTTCCATGAGTAATAGACTCAAGATTAGCTTTGAATGTTAAAAGAGCATTCTCCTAGCTAGTTCATTGTTGCCATGACAGTGCTGGCAGTGTGAGTGTTGTAGTAACTCTTTGCAGTGATCTTATTTTAGACCCTAACGTTTGCAGTGCTGAAAGTCCCCTTCCCCGCCCAGCAAGTAACTCTAGTGGAAAAGTACTGGTTTTATAGCTGCCTTCTAGCTTTGTAGCTGAAAGACTGCACTATTGTGGGCTTAAAAAAAATAGTGTAGGAGTGTTGAGTATTTTCCTGTGGATTATGAATGTTTGAAATCTCCCAAAATATGGTATTACATTACAAGTCATACAGCAAGTTGTTTACAGCTAAAGGAAAGGGGCCTCAATTATCTTTTTAGAAATCAAGCCCAGATTGTATAATTGCACTGAGCTTATGTAGAAATGATTTTTCCATTTGTGTGTCTCCCATCATACTTTATAGTCTTTGGATTCTTTTTTTCAGTTATTATTGTAAATTGTCATTAGAACCATATAAAGGAATGTATTTAAATAGAATAGGAAAGGTACTGTTTTTCATGTCCTTTTCACAGTTCAACATCTATCTGCTTAAATTGGAACATTTTAATATTGATTTCTTAAATTGTGACCTCACCTAAATTATGTAATGGTTTTGTTTTTGTTTTGTTTTGTTTTGTTTTGTTTTTTGTTTTAGGTGGTGCTGGGGTTCCTGGAAACCCTTCTACCTCCGGGCTACACTCCCAGACCTATTTTTATATTTTTTATTTGGAAACAGGGTCTCTTAAGCCAGCAAGGCTGGCTCCAAACCTGTGCAATCCTCCTGTCTCTGCCTCCCAAGTGCAGGGATTACAAACATGCACCACCACACCCAGCTATATAATGTTTTAAAGAAATTACTCAGTTTGCCTGGGTGTTATAGTACACACCTGTAATCTCAGTACTCGGGAGGTCAGGATAAAAGGATCACAGGTTTGTGGACAGCCTTAGCAACTTAGTAAGACCCTATTCCCTTTTTTAAAGATATAATATATAGCCAGGCATGGTGGTGCACACTTGTACTCAGTACTGGGGAGGTTGAGATAGGAAGATGGCAGGTTCACAGCCAGCCTCGGCTACTTAGTGAAGCCCTCTGCAGCTTAGTGAGATCCTGTTTCAAAATAAAGAATAAAAAATAGGGCTGGGGGTGTAGCTCAGAGATAGAATGCCCCAATACCACAAATATATTGGGGAATAGAACCCAGGGGCATTCTGTCTCTTAGCTATACCCCAGCCCTATTTTTTATTCTTTGTATTTATTTTAAATATAGTACACACACACACACACACACACACACACACACACACACACACTATATACATATATATATGTATATATATATTTGTAGTTTTTATTTTTATTTTGAAACAAGGTCTTGCTAGATTGATGAGTGTTTCACTACTTGCTGAGGCTGTCATCGAACCTCTGAATCCCCCTTGTCTTAGCCTCCCAAGTGCTGGAATTACAGGTAGAGCCACCATGCCCAGCAATGAGACCCTGTTTAAAAAAAATAAAGAGCTGGGGTATAGCTTAAAGGTAGAATCCTCCTGGGTTTCATCTCCAGTACCCCAAACAAGCAAAGGAGGAGGAGAAGAAAGAGGAGGAGAGGTGATGGAGGAAGAAGGAAAAATTTCAATTTGAAGTAGGTATCTGAACTAACATAATTATTGAGGCTTTTTTTTTTTTTTTGGGTGGGTTTGGAGATGGAACCCAGGGCATTTTACCTCCAAACTATACCCCTGCCCTAATTTTATTCTTTATTTTGAAACAGGGTCTCACTAAGTTGCGGAGGGCCTCACTAAGTAGCTGGGGCTGTCTGTGAACTGAGATCCTCTGGTCTCAGCCTCCCAAATGCTGGGATTACTTTTTAACTTTGTTGTTTATATGTTATAAATTAGATTTTAAAATACTTTGTTGTTACTTCAGTACTTGGGAGGCTAGATAGGAGGATCACAGGTATAATAACAGTGTTAGCTACTTAGTGAGGCTCTCTGAAACTTAGTGAGACCCTATTTCAAAATAAAAATAATAAAAAAAATAGAGCTGGGGGTATAGTTTGGAGGTAGAATGCCCCTGGATTCTATCCCTAGTACCACAAAGCAAAAGAGAAAAAAATACTTTGTTGATATTTTTGAATTGTAAATCCTATGACAGTTGTATCATTAAGCACAAAATAGTTTCAAACTCATAATTGTAAGTAACATTTTATATATTTTTGCATAACACCTGTTAGGACATTGTTTTGGTATCATGACATATGTACTAAAAACCTATAAAGCATGATGAAACATTGATTTCGGCAACTGGCCCTGTCAAAAAACATGAGAAATCTAAATATTATATTTCCATCATTAATAGCAACTGCTACCAAATAATTACACTTGCTGTTTTTCTAAATACATTCTATGCTCTGTATACCTGAGTTCCACATCCATGTAATCAACCAACTATAGATTAAGAAAATATTAGGAAAAAATTGTGTCTTACTGAACATGTATAAGCTTTTTTTCCTTGTCATTATTCTCTAAACAATACAGTATGACAACTGTTTGGTTTATATTTGTATTGTATTAGGTAATATAAGTAATCCAGAGATGATTTAAAAGTATATGGGAAGCCGGGCGTGGTGCCGCACGCTTGTAATCCCCGCGCTTGGGAGGCTGAGACAGGAGGATCGCGCAGGTTCAAAGCCAGCCTCAGCTACTTAGTGAGGCTCTCAGCAACTTAGTGAGACCCTGTTCCCAAATAAAATATAAAATAGGTCTGGGAGTACAGCCCAGAGGTAGAAAGCCTCTGGGTTCCACCCCCAGTACCACCAAAAAAAAAAAAAAAAAAAAAAGTATATGGGAAGATGTGCGTAGTTTATAGGCAAATACTATACCATTTTATATAAGGGACTTAAGCAGCCATGGGTTTTAGTATCCTTGAGGGAGGGAGGTTCTGGAGCCAATCATCTGCAGGTACTGAGGGACAGCTGTTCTACATTAAATCTGGAGATTTAATCGCATCTTGCATGACTGGGTTCTGTATGGAGTCTTTGAGCAGGAATATCAAGGCAAATCCTTTGTTTGAGTCTTTTCATTTTAATGTGGACATAATTTTCTAAAAAAATTTTTTTACCTCATACAAGAATTTTATTTGGCCTTTTCTCTAAGCAATGAGATCTCAGAAGTATGTTGTATTATTTCCTTAGCAGTAATTATTCAGATAAAGATGTGTCAAGTTGTCCAATATACCAAATTCTTGGCTCCTTCTTTGAATTTTAAAATAGATATGTAGTAATATATGAAGATTCAAACTCTGAGACAAATATTCTTTCATTTTCATACTACATGTCTTATAATTTTATTGGAATGAAACTAAATCAGTTTGTCCTTTTTCCTTTGGTATAACACTTAATAACAGGATTGGTTTTGTTTCTAAACTCATGATCACCTGGATGGCTCATCTCCTTCATCTAAGACTAAAATGAGTGTACTTAAATAAGAATTTATTTTAAATAATTCTTTTTGCTTGTCCTTCTAGCACTATGGGGAGAAGGTATGTATGTATGTGTATGTATGTACGTACATACATACATTTTTTTAGCAGAAGACAGCCACTGCCTTTAACAGTTTTATAGTGATTTAGAGGGAAAGAATTTAGAAACAAATCAAAGCTGAGACTAAGAATATAAATTTTTGTGGTAGTATTTTGATAACAGTATAACAGCTATCATACAGTATATCATACAGCTAGCCTTTCTAGAGGAAAGTGTGGATATCATTCAAAAGCTGTAAAAGTGTTTGCATAGTAATTCTACTTCTAAGAAGTCATCTAAGAGAGGTTTGTGTATGAGAATAATAACGGTGCTATTTAAGATATAAATATTTTATGTGTATTTTATGTAGGAAAAAATCTAAATACTTATTAATAGAGGATTGATTAAATTAGCACTATATATATGACTATTATAGTTACTGAAATTTGTTTTTCTTTATTTACTTATTTATTTTTTTGTGTGTGTGGTACTGGGGATGGAACCCAGGGGCATTCTACCTACAAGCTACACCTCCAGCCCTATTTTTAATTCTTTATTTTGAAACAGGGTCTCACTGAGTTGCAAAGGGCCTCACTAAGTAGCTGAGGCTGTCCGTGAACCTGCGATCCTCCTGTCTCAGCCTCCCGAATGCCACACCTGGATCTCTGTAGATTTTTTTTTTTTTTTCTGGTACTGGGAATGGAACCCAAGGGCATTCTACCTCCGAACTACACTCCCAGCCCTATTTGTTTTTAAATGTGTTTATATATATAAGATAACTTTAAATAGAAAAAGCAACTTTAAACTAGTATTCCAAATATGTGTATTTTTATAGAAGGGGATAAAAAAAAAATCAGAAAATTTATATGTCCCAGAAGTCTAAACATAGTTCTCTTTTGGGGTGAGAATATTGGCAATTCAAAATCTTTTTTTTTTAATTTTTTATTGGTGTATTATATTCATACATCATATTGGGGTAAAAATCTAGTGTGTACATACATGTACACATCACTGATTTAACCCCTACCCAATTCCCATCCCATTCCCTCCCCGTCCATCCTTCCCTTGCTTGGCTTAGTAGTTGACTTCGATATGTTTAAGTACACTGTGTGTTTTAGAGATTTTCTTCTTCCCCCTTCCTTTCTCCTCCTTTAGGTTGCCTTGTTTGCTCCTCTATAGGATTTCCTTTTTCATCTAGAGTTCCTCCTATGACCCGTTTCTCCCTAACTCTCACATATTAAGGAAAGCATCTGATTTCTTATTTTTTTGTGACTGACTAATCTCACTTAGCATAATGTCCTCCAGTTCCATCCATTTCCCTGAAAATGATGTAATTGAGTTTTTTAATGGCTGAGTAAAATTGCATTGTGCACATATCCCACAGTTTTATAATCCATTCATCTGTTGATGGACATCTTGGCTGGTTCCATAGTTTGGCTATGGTGAATTGTGCAGCTATGAACATAGATACACATGCATTAGTTTGGTAGTTTGGTTTCCTATCTTTTAGGTAGACACCCAGAAGTGGTATTGCTGGATCAAATGGTAGATTTGTTCCCATTCTTCTGCGGATTCTCCATACTGTTTTCCACAGTGGTTGCACTAATTTGCAATCCCACCAATAATGTCTTAGAGTTCCCACTTCTCCACATCCTCGCCAGCATCTGTTGTTGTTTGTGTTTTGAATGATTGCCATTCTAGTTGGAGTTAGGTGAAATCTCAGGGTAGTTTTGATTTGCATCTCTCTGATTGCCAATGATGTTGAGCATTTTTCCATGCATTTATTGGCCATTTGAATTTCTTCTTTTGTGAAGTGTCTATTTAGTTCACTTGCCCATTTTGTTATTGGATGCTTTGTTTTCTTAGTGTTGAATTTCTTGAGTTCTCTGTATATTCTCGATATTAGTCCTCTATCGGAGGGGTAGGTGGCAGAAATCTTTTCCCATTCTGTTGGCTCTCGACTGAGGTTCTTGTTAATTTCCTTTGCTGAACAGAAGCTCTTCAGTTTCATGCAATCCCACATATTGATTTGCCTTTTAATTTGTTGTGCCTTCGGGGTCTTGTTGAGAAAGTGTTTATCTATGTGTTGCAGTGTTGGACCTATGCCCTCTCCAAGGAGCTTCAAGATCTCTGGTTTGATTTCCAATTCTTTGATCCATATTGAATTGACTTTTGTACAGGGTGAGAAAGTGGGATTAATTTCCAATTTTCTGCATATGGTTAACCAGTTTTGCCAACACCATTTGTTGAACAGGCTATCTTTTCTCCAGTGTATGTTTTTGGCCCCTTTGTCAAAAATCAATTGGCTGAAAGTGTGTGGACTTGTTTCTGGGTCTTCTATTCTGCTCCATTGGTCTATATATCTGTTTTTGTGCCAGTACCATGCTGTTTTTATTACAATGGCTTTGTAGTATAGTTTAAAGTCAGGTATTGTGATTCCTCCTGCATGGTTTTTGTTGCTGAGAACTACCTTGGCTATTCTGGGCTTTTTGTTATTCCAGATAAATTTAAGGACTGATTTTTCTATGTCTGTGAGGAATGATCTTGGTAGTTTAATGGGCATTGCATTAAATCTGTAGCTCACTTTTGGAAGGATGGCCATTTTAATGATATTTATTCTGCCAATCCATGAACATGGAAGATCCTTCCATCTTCTAAGATCTTCAATTTTTTTTTCAGTGTTTTATAATTTTCTTTGTAGAGGTCTTTTACCTCCTTGGTCAAGTTTACTCCTAAGTATTTTATATTTTTGTGGGAGATCCTGAATGGAAGTGTTTTCTGAATTTCTTTTTCAGTGGATTTATGGTTGGTGTACAGGAAAGCTTCTGATTTTTTAAGATTGATTTTATATCCAGATACTTTGCTGAATTTGTTGATCAGTTCTATAAGCCTTTTGGTTTATTGAATTTGAATGCGTGAGTTTGTTGGGTTTTCTAAATATAGTATCATGTCATCTGCAGATAGTGAAAGTTTGAGTTCTTTTGTTTCTATTTGTACCCCCTTTGATTTCCTTTTCTTGCCTTATTGCTCTGGCTAGAGTCTCTAGTACTGTATTGAAGAGAAGTGGTGATAATGGACATCCTTGTCTCATTCCTGTTTTTAGGGGGAATTCTTGAAGTTTTTCCCCATTTAATATGATGTTGGCAGTGGGCTTATTGTAGATTGCCTTAATAATGTTGAGATATGTTCTTTCTATTCCAATTCTCTGCAGTGTTTTTAACATAAATGGATGTTGAATTTTAACAAATGCTTTTTCAGCGTCTATTGAAATGATCATGTGATTTTTGTCCTTGGTTCTGTTTATATGGTGAATTACATGGATTGATTTTTGTATATTGAACCAGCCTTGCATCCCTGGGATGAACCCTACCTGGTCATGGTGTATGATATTCTTGATGTGGTTTTGAATATGTGTTGCTAGTATTTTGTTTAATAGTTTTGCATCTAAGTTCATCAGAGATATAGGCCTGTAGTTTTCCTTCCTTAAACTGTCTATATTCGGTTTGGGTATTAGTGTGATGTTGGCTTCATAGAATGTATTTGGGAGAGTCCCAGTTTTTTCTATTTTGCAAAATAGTTTGAGGAGTATTGGGGTTAGCTCTTCTGTAAAGGTTTTATAGAATTCACTTGGGAAACCATCTGGTCCTGGGCTTTTCTTTGATGGTAAGCTCTTTATTGCTGTTTCAAACTCTTTGATTGTTATTGGTTGGTTTAAGTGTTCTATATCTTCTTGACTCAGTTTAGGAAGGTTGTATTTATCTAGGAAGTTGTCGATTTCCTCCAGATTTTTCATTTTGTTGGAGTATAGTTTTTCAAAGTAGTTTCTGATAATCCTCTGGATTTCTACACTGTCAGTAGTAATTTCTCATTTTTCATCCCTTATCCTCATAATTTGGGTTGATTCGCTCTTTTTTTTTCTTCATAATTTGGGTTGATTTCTCTCTTTTTTTTTGAAACTGGCTAGTGGTTTATCTATCTTGTTAATTTTTTCAAGAAACCAGCTTTTGGTTTTGTTGATTTTCTGTATTGTTTTTTATTCTCTATTTCATTAATTTCTGCTCTAATTTTAATAATTTTCTGTCTTCTACTGGCTTTGGGGTTTAATTGTTCCTGCTTTTCAAGGGCTTTGAGGTATCTTGTTAGGTTCTTTATTTGAAGATTTTCTTTTTTTCTTTTTTTTTTTTTTTTTGGTGGTACTGGGGTTCCTGGAAGCCCTTCTACCTCTGGGATACACTCCCACGGGCTACACTCCCAGACCTATTTTTTAACATTTTTATGTGGAAACAGAGTCTCTTAAACCAGCAAGGCTGGCTGCGAACCAGCGCGATCCTCCTGTCTCCGCCTCCCAAGCGCGGGGATTACAAGCGTGCGCCACCACGCCCGGCTCTGTTTTTCTTATGTGAGCACTCAGTGCTATAAATTTTCCTCTTAATACTGCCTTCAAAGTGTCCCAGAGGTTCTGATATGTTGTATCTTTATTTTCATTTGTTTCTAGAAATTTCTTGATTTCACCTCTTACATCTTCTATGACCCATTCTTCATTCAGAAGTGTGGTGTTCAATCTCCACATGTTTATGTTGTTTCTCTGGGTCTTCTTATAGTTGATTTCTAGTTTCATTCCATTATCGTCTGAAATGACACAGGGAAGTATGTAACATTTTTTTAATTTGCTAGTGCTCATTTTGTGTCCCAGGGTGTGATCTATTTTGGAGAAGGTTCCATGAGCAGCTGAGAAAAATGTAAACTCCGCTGTAGTTGGGTGACATATTCTATATGTGTCCAACAGGTCCATTTGGTTAATGGTGTTTTTTAGTTCTGAGGCATCTTTACTGACCCTTTGTCTGGAAGATCAGTCTAGTGTTGTGAGAGGTGTGTTGAAGTCTCCCAGTATTATTGTATTGGGATTTATGTATGACTTCATGTCACAAAGAGTTTGATTTATGAAAGTAGCTGCACCTATGTTTGGGGCATAGATGTTTATTATTGTTATTTCCTCTTGCTGGATTATTCCTTTTACCAGTAAAATATGACCTTCTTTGTCTCTTCTAATAAGTTTGGGTTTGAAGTCTAACTTGTCTGATATCATAGTTGCTACTCCTGCTTGTCTTCGAGTTCCATTGGCATGGATTACCGTGCTCCAGCCCTTTACCTTGAGTTTGTTCCTATCTTTACTTGTAAGGTGTGTTTCTTGTAAGCAGCAGATGAATGGATTCTGGTTTTTAATCCATTTTGCCACTTTATGTCTTTTTATTGGGGAGTTGAGGCCATTTACATTCAGTGTGATTATAGAGAGATAATTTTTAATTCCTAACATGTTAAAAGATTTTATTTCTGTTTGAGATACTGTTTATTCTTCTTTGCTTAGTTGTCTGCTAGAGGGAAAATCCTGTTTCTTTGGTTCTGGCGTGTATTACCTATTTCTTCTTTGCAGTTAATCTTGAGTATTTTCTCTAGCACTGGTTTTGAAGACATAGATTCCTTCAGTTTCTGTTTGTTATGGAAGTTCCTTATTTCCCCATCTAATTTGATAGATAGTTTTGCTGGATAGGAAATTTTTGGCTGGAAGTTGTTTTCTTTCAGAGTTTGGAATATGTTACTTCACACCCTTCTGGCTTTCATGACTTTGTTTGGGAAGTCTGGAGTGATTCTAATTGGTTTGTCTCTGAATGTCACTTGGCCTTTTGTTTTTGTTGCCTTTAAGATTCTCTGCTTGGTTTCCACATTGGTCATTTTGACAATTATGTGGTGTGGGGATCCTCTTCTCCGATCCTGTCTAAAGGGAGTTCTATAAGTTTCCTGGACCTGTGTATCGACCTCTTGCTCTATGTTTGGAAAATTTTTGATATCACTTCCTTGAAGAGATTATTGATCCCCTTGGTTTCACCTTCTTTTCCCTCCTCTATTCCAATTATTCTTAGGTTAGCTCTCTTAAAACGGGCCCATATTTCTTCAGTGTCAAATTCCATATTTTTTTCTAAATTAGAGACTATGCGTTCATTTTTGGAGTGATTATCTTCTAGGAGCAAGATTCTATTCTCCATGTGGTCTAATCTGTTGTTTATACTTTGAATTGAGGCCTTTTCTTCGATGATCGCATCCTTTATTTCTTTTTGACTCTCTCTGAATTCTTTTCAAAAGTCCTCTATTATTTCTACAGTTATTTTCCTGATTTGATCTTCTAGAGATCTCTGAAATTCTGTGTTATCAGGTTCTGATGTTGTAGGGTTGTGGACATTCATTGCTCCATTGTTATTCCTCTTTCCCATGATTTCGGAAGTTTGTGCCTTCTCTTGGTTCTTCCCCGGGTCACTACGACTTCACTTAAGGTGCTCTGGATCTCGAGTCTGTGGTATCTCAGTCACCACTACTCCTTTACTGGGTTTTATCACAAATCAGAACCTGGGAGTCAATCAAGGCTGCTTTAGATCATGGGGGGTGCCAGGCTGGGCGTTCTCCTGCAGAGGTGCAACTATGGTATGATATCTCTGCCGCCGCCACTCCCCCACTGGGTTGGACTGCAAAAATGTCCGACCCAGGGAGACTATCTGCACAAGTCCCTGGGAGTGCAGTACTGGGATTTCTCCTCTAGGGGCCGCAATTTTACTCACGGTTGTTGAGTGTGCTGATGGAACTGTAAAGGACTCGGTGAACTCGCTGTTGCCACCGCTGGCAATATAGCACCACTGCCATACCCTCGGCCATGAGGCTGGTGTATTTCTTCTCTGGTTTTGAGCTCCACTCTGAGTCCCTGCAGGGTGTGCTGAGCCCGGCCCCTGGGAGCTTTAGATGCTCCTTGCGCTGAAAAAACTGCTGAATTCTGTTCGCCCCTCCTCTCTAGAACCTGGAGACTTGTTGAGTGCGCTGATCTGGAGCCATCCGGTGAATTCGCTGCTGCTGCCGGCAGTATGGCGCTGCTGCTGCATCCTCAACCGTAAAGCTGGCATATCTCCTCTCTGATTTTGAGCTCATTTCTGAGTCCCCCTCCTCTCTGGAGACTGGTGTTGTGAGGGAAGATGGTGCTGCCGTGGCTCCGCGCCAAGGCTCCGGCCACAGAACTACAAGCTGGTTTCTTTTCTAGTTTCTGGTTGTTCTTCCAGCCCTCTTTTTCTCTGTCCCTTGTATTTACAGTTTTTATTTCTCTGCTGATGGTGGTTTCTGGCTATGAAAGGCACTGATTTTGTGGTAACAGAGATCGATTGTTAGCAGGACTCGTAAATGCCACTTCTCTCCATCGCTATCTTCCCAGAAGTCCCTCAAAATCTTTTATAGTAATAATCATTACTTTATTTTATTGAGTGCTCACCATATGCCAGGCATCATGGTAAATATTTTTTATATAACAACTGTAGGGTCTTGGTGGGTTACAGGTTTTAAGGAGATTTTCTCCAGATGAAACAGTATATTTGTGTACATGGACCTACTCACTGTGAGAGTAGATTAAGTTTCTGGTCAGTTTAGCCAAGCTGGACCTCTCAGAGGCTGCACATTTTTGTGGAGAAGCACTTGCAGACTGCTTTGGTGCTGCTTTCGTTGGACCCCAAGGGGTCCTGGAAGGGGGTGTAACATCTGGCAGCACTGTCTGGGCATGTAGGGACACACTAAATCTGTGAAACGCAAACTTTGCTATGCTATTGATTTTTTATATTTGAAATTTACATCCATATTCTGAAAGATTTATACATCTCTGTGAACTTCCTTTGACAGCTTATATCCCTGTAATCTCTAATTTTGTACCTACAACAATTCTGTATGGTCAGCTTTACATTTTATAGATGAAAAAACAGACCTAGAAAGATTATTATTATTATTTTTTTTTGGTACTGGGGGTGGAACTCAGGGGCTTTTCTACCTCTGGGCTATACTCCCAAACCTATTTTATACTTTATTTGGAAACAGGGTCTCACTAAGTTGCTGACAGCCTCACTAAGTAGCTGAGGCTGGCTTTGAACCTGTGTGGTCCTCCTGTCTCAGCCTCCCAAGTGCTGGGATTAAAAGTGTGCACCACCACACCCAGCTTGAAAGATTAAGTAATTTAACTCAAATAGTGAAGACTGGGATCAGGAGTCAGGATTTTTATGTTCTTAACCACCAATATGTTTTCCCTCCCTCCCCCTCCTCCCTTTCTCTCTCCCTCTCTTCCTTTCTTGCTTGCTTGCTTCCTTCTTTCTTTTCTTTTTTCCTTTTTTTTTGCCATGAGCATGTATTTATTTTAGTATTATTATTATTTTTTGCAGTACTGGGGATGGAACCCAGAGGCATTTGACCTCTGAGCTACATCTCCCACCCTATTTTTTAGTCTTTATTTTGAAACAGGGTCTCACTAAGTCGTGAAGGGTTCACTAAGTAGTCGAGACTGTCCTCGAACAACAATCCTCTGGTCTCAGCTTCCCAAATGCTGGGATTACAAGCATGTGCTACCATGCCTGGAACATGTGTTACTTTAATATTAAAAAAATAAGTTAAAATCAATGTGGAAAATCCATACAATATACAGGGTATTATAGAAATTGAGAGCAAGGAAAGATCAGGATTGGTTGGATTAATAAATAGTTTAAAAGAACAAATAAATTTTAATGTAATAATTAACTATTCTTCTCAGCTTATCTGTCTGTTTATACAAGCATGCACTACTTCTGTCTCCCACATGCCCAAACCAAATCTCTGCTGGCTGAATAGAAGTAATTAATGCTCTTTTGTTCTTTTCTACAGACTAAGTTTTGGCCTCATTTTTACTTCCTTTTTTATGTCCCCCCCTTTTTTTTTAATCTTCTTAGCACCATCTGTCAGAGTATATGTGAACTTGTAGCTATAACTTTTGTCAAAGCTCCTTCTCACTATAGTATTATACCATTACAATTTGAAGATTGAGATAGCTAAAAGAAGTTGTAAAAATTACATTAGTCAATTGATATTTCTTAGAATATTACTATACTTGGCATTCAAGATTGTATATCTATACTGTATTATAAGTTATTGAAAGGGAGTAGAACCAAGATCTTGACTCTTGTCTAATGAATTGACCTTACTAAATGAGGACTGACGTTCAGTCATGATGCATTGGCATAGCAATATTTGTTAAATTACTAAAGTGTTTTCATACTAGTTGGCAAATATGAAATAGAAACTGCAAAAGGCAATTAAAATTAATAATAAATACTCAAAGTGATGGTTTATATTAGAAACTGCACATGCACAAGCTAGTCTGATCACTGAAAATAGAGCTAGGAGATTTTGCTCAAGTGCCCTATTATTTATTTCAGATGTTGAGGAGGGTACACATGGTCTTAGCTAGGAGCTAGATATCACACAGGTGAACTGGGAAAGATCTAACCTGCACATCTGCCACAGAAGTGCCAGTGTGCCCAGGTAGAAGTGGGCTCCAGGCTTAGGTGGTGACTTCAGAGGCTGCACAGCCAGGGGCAGAAATTCTCAGAACAATTCCTCTGGTGGGTTTTAATAGCTTTTCTGTGTTTAACAAATAAATTAACATCTATTGCTTCAACAAATTTGATGGTTAAAAACAATACACATTCATTTTATCTTATAATTTCTGTGGGGCAGGAGTCTGGGAATAGCTTATCTGGGATCTCCTCTTTAGTATTTCCCATGAAGCTGCAATTAAGGTGTCAGCCTGGCCGGGGTCTCATGTGAGGGCTTAGATAGGGAAAGGATCTGCTTCCTTGCTCACATGGTTGCCGGCAGGATTCAGTTCCTTGAGGGCTTCAGTTTCTTGTTGGCGCTTGGCCACAGGCTGCCCTTGGTTCCTTGCTGAGTGAGCCTCTCCATGTGAGAAGAGCCAGAGAAAGTACAGCAAGACAGAAGTTACAATCTTTTATAAGCTAGTCTTTGAAGAGACATCTCAGGCTGGATGTGGTGGCGCACACTTGTAATCCTAGCATTCGGGAGGCGAAGACTGGAAGATCACAGTTCGCAGACAGCCTCAGTTAATTAGCGAGGCCCTTCACAACTCAGTGAGACCCTGTTTCAAAAAATAAAAAAAAAAGACTGAAAAATAGGACCAGGGGTGTAGCTTGGAGGTAGAATGCCCCTGGGTTCCATCCCCAGTACCGTAAGGAGAAAAAAGAGACATCTCATTGCTTTTGCTTAATCTTTTCACTACAAGCAAGTCACAGGGTCCAACCCATACTCAAGAGAAGTAGATTTCACAAGGGAGTGAATTCCAGGAGGTAGGAATTAGTAAGAGACATCTTAAAAGGAACTTGTCATAACCTATCTCCTGAAGCTAGGGATTGTGGTCCCTGCATACTGTGAAGAGAGTTGTGATTTAGTCTACATGCTCAAAAACCTAATTAATGAACAGAACAGAGTTTGTGGCCACAAGTGATCATGTAAGCCCAGTCTCTGACTCCTCACCACACTTGAAAGTACTGTGCAGACGATGGAATCTCACACCACCCTGCACAGCGGCTCTTCTTCCCCAGGCGCCCTCACTAATTTGGGCCCACCAAGCCTCAAGCCTCACTGAGAGAGGCCTGCCTGCTTCTAGCAGTTTCTTCATCTAACTCTTCTCCCCTTCTTCCCCCACCCCTGAACTCTCATTCCCCTCCCTATTTCTGTGCAATCCTAGGAAACTTTCCATTCTTTGCATTTGTCCAAAAGGTAGGAGGTTTTAGACAGGTTTTTATTCAACTTTTGATAATTATCTAATGAGCTATGAGTCAGAGCTCATCTGTGTCTATGATTTGGGGTATAGAAGAATCAAAAACAAATCCCAAACTTTTATGAGCATTCTCAAATGAATAATGAATGAGATTAAATATTATGCTAACTTAAATTTCTATTGAGATCTTCCAGACTCAAGCTGGTATACTTTACCATCAATTTAGTGCTAAAAAAAGGAACAAATGAGGTAATTTCATTTTATAAGCTCTAATCCTTACAGATTTTGGCTATTTGCAGAACCACATGAAAATGATTACATAACTGATAGGAACTTTGAAAAAGAAATTATTACCCTACTGAATATAATGTTGATGCAAAGTCTTTTCAATTATAGAAAAAGCTCCTGATTTCAGTAAAAATAAAACCATTATTTATAATTTTCTTACTTCAGTTTTAGTATCCTTGCCAAATATTTTAAAATTAAACAATTTTATGTGTACTTTAAATCTTTTTTGTGTGTGTGTGTGGTACTGGGGATGGAACACAGGGGCCTTCTACCTCCGGGCTACACTCCCAGACCTATTTTATATTTTTTTTATTTGGAAACAGGGTCTCTTAAGCCAGCCTCAGCTGGCTTAAGAGAACCCATGCGGTCCTCCTGTCTCCGCCAACCAAGCGCGGGGATTACAAGCATGCACCACCACGCCCGGCTGTACTTTAATTCTTAAGGGACTATAGATACAGATATGCATGCATGCACATAGAAATGCTAACCATGATTCTTTGTCTTCACAGTAATTTTGCTTTTCTGTCTTTTCTAAGACTGTATTTATTTATTTATTTTTATTTTTATTTTTGTGGACTGGGGATTGAACCAAGGGGAGTTTTATCTCTGAGCCACATTCCTAGCCCTACATTATTTTTTAGTTTGAAATAGGATCTAAGTGGTCAAGGCTGTCTTTGAACCTGTGATCCTCCTGGCTCAGCCTCCCAAGGACTAAGATTACAAGCCATCACACTAGGCTTCCCAAGATTGATTGATTGATTGATTGAATGATTGATTGATTTTTTGGTACTAGGGATTGAACTTGGGCATTCTACCTCAGAGCTACACCCCTAGCCCTATTTTTTTAATCTTTATTTTGAAACAGTGTCTCACTAGGTTGACGAGAGTATCACTACTTGCTGAGGCTGTCCTCGAACCTGTGATCCTCCTGTCTCAGCCCCCCAAGGACTGGGATTACAAGTGTGCACCACCATCCCCAGCTTCCCATAGATTTTTATAATGAGTGTATCTATTTCTTATATAGCACCAAGCAATACCATTAGAAAGAAACAACCTCAATACTGTAATCCAACTTTAATCTCAGAGCATATATTTCAAGACCCCCAGTGGATCTGAAACCTCAGATGGTACCAAATCCTGTATATACTATGTTTTTACCTAGGCATACCTATTATAAAGTTTAATTTCAAGGGATTAATAGCAACAGTGAGCTGGGCATGGTCACACATGCTTGTAGTTCCAGTACTTGGGAGACAGACAGAAGAATCTCAGGTTCTAGACCAGCCTCAGCTACTTAGTGAGGTCCTCTGAAACTTGGTGAGACCCTGCTTCAAAATAATGAATAAAAAAATAGGGCCTGGGGGTGGGGTAGCTTGGAGGTAGAATGCCCCTGGGTTCAATCCCCAGTACCTAAAAGAAAAATAGCAACAATGATAAAATAGAACAGTTATACTCATATACTGTAATAAAAGTTACATGAGTGTAGCCTTTCTTCCTCTTAAAATGTCTTATTGTACTCACACTCTTTTCGTGATGTCAGATAATACTATATCCCTACAAGATGAGATGGAAAGAGAGTGATGCAGGCATTGTGACATAGCATTAGGCTACTTGAACATAAGGACTGCAGCGTCCAACAGATAACTGAGATCACAGTTAACCGGAATGGCTGCCAAGTGATTAATGGGTAGGTAGCAAATATGGCAGAGATGAATCGGACAGAGGGATGATTCATATCCTGGGCAGGATGGAGCACGAAAGAATGAGATTTCATCTTGCTACTCAGAACAGCATGTAATTTAAAACAGCCAGGTGTGGTGGCACAGGCTTGTAAACCAAGTACTTGGGAGGCTGAAACAGGAGGATCCAGGTTCACAGGTAGCCTTAGCTACTTAGTGAGGCCTTCTGCAACTTACTGAGACCCTGTTTCAAAATAAGGAATAAAAAAATAGGATTGTGGGTATAGCTCAGAGGTAGAAGGCCCTTGGATTAAAAAAAACCTTAAGAATTTTTTTATTTCTGTAATTTTCCAATTAATATCTTCAGGCCACGGTTTTCTTTGGGTAGCTAAAATTGCAGAACGTAAAACCCTGATAAAGGGAATACTGGGCACTACTTTTTATTTATAAAAGAATGGCCTTAAGCCGGGCATGGTGGCACATGCTTGTAATCCCAGCATTTGGGAGGCTGAGACTGGAGGATCGTGGTTCGCGGACAGCCTCAGCTACTTAGTGAGGCCCTATGCAACTTAGACCCTGTTTTCAAATAAAGAATAAAAAATAGGGCAGGAAGTGTAGCTCGGAGGTCGAATGGCCCTGAGTTCATTTTTAGACTTGCAAAAAATAAAAAATAAATAAAGAATGGCCTTTATCATAAGTGGAACTTAAGTTTACTCTTTGAAACATGTTCCCTTTAATATGCTATATACTAATTTTAAGTGTGACTCTTATTTCCTTTAAAGAAAATGCCTTTCTTTAAAGCCTTTCACTATTAATAGAGAAGATTTTTTCACCTGATGGATTTGCATCCATGTTCTGCACATGTGTGCACGAATGCTCACATGCGCGCGCGCGCACACACACACACACACACCCCTGAATTCTCAGCCTGTTGTAGCTTTTATAAGCACTAGGTGGCACTCTTGCTCAACTGAAGTCTGGCTATAATGTTTTGTGTTGTGGGCCTCAGAAGACTCCTTGTGCAATATAAGAACACTTATGTTCCCATTTTGTTTCTTAGGGAAATTAGGGGGGGGGGAGATTCCAAGTTTAAATACACAAGCTTTTCTGGATGAATTTCTTTTATCCATCTAGAAAATAACCATAGTAGTAATAATGATATCAGGCATTCATCCCAAAATATTTATTGAACACCTGTTAACTTGGGACTATTCTAGACACACATATCAGTGCAAAAAAAGAGATGAACTTATGTTCTAGTGCCTGTGTTTCCCCAGGTGCTATTCTAAGTAGTGCAGTCACTCACTTAACTCACCCATTTAGTAAAAGAAGTACAAGGAGACTACCTACCTCACCCCTGTTCATCCAGTCAGTGAAGGTGGCATTTGGTCTCCAGAGTTTGTTGTATTAATTTCAATACTACACTGCCTCTTGAAACTGAAGAATACTTCATTCTGAGTGCAAATAATACAAATCCACCTATTTATAATTGTTTCTAAATCTGTGTAATTCAAATGTTTTTGGCACTTTTTTTTTTGTACCAGGAATGGAACCCAGGGGCATTGTACCTCTGAGGTACACTCCCAGCCCTACTTTTTAGTCCTTTTATTTGTGAAGCAGGGTCTCACTGAGTTGTGAAGGCCTCGCTAAGTAGCTGAGGCTGTCCATGAACCGTGATTCTCCAATCTCCGCCTTCCAAATGCTGAGATTACAAGCATGTACCACCAAGCCCGACTATGTTTTTAGCACTTTTATTGAAAAAATATATTGACTGAGTAAAATATTCTTTTGCATTCAAGGTAGACTCCCAATCTCTTTTTTATTTATTTATTTTTTGATACAGGGTCTCGCTAAGTTGCTGAAGGTGGCTTCAAACTGAGATCCTCCTGTTTCTTCCTTCCAAGTACTAGGATTATAGGCATACACCCAGCTAAAATGCCTATATTTTAAAATGAATCTATAGTAAACTGTATTATTTTAGCTTGTAACAATGTAGATCAAGTCACAGACACAGCTGGTCTTAAGTATATGTTTAAGCATCCTTATAGCCCTTTTTAAACTCCTTATATGAGCCATTTAATAATTAGATATATTGTGTTAACAAGAGCTCTATAAGGTCCTGATTCAGTTTTATAGTAAAATATGGAACATTAAATATCAAAAGTTACTGTTTTACTTTCCTGCTCTCTCCATGGGTCATATATTTTAGTAGCACTCTTTTTGTTTTAAGAAAAATAGATCAAGATCAACAATATACTATGAAATTGAAAAATTGTACAAAATCCCAAGTCATCTCTTAGTCTAGAGAGGCATTTCATGATATTGGAGGAACAAATGGAAAACTTACTTCCTCTAAAAAAAAAAAAAAAAAAAAGGTTTTATGTAGCGGGGCATGGTGGTGCAAGTTTGTATCCCAGTATTTGGGAGGCTGAGACAAGGAGGATCACAGTTCCCAGACAGCCTCAGATACTTAGTGAGGCCCTTTGCAACTCAGTGAGACCCTGTTTTAAAATAAAGAATAAAAAATAGGGAAGGGGGTGTAGCTTGGAGGTAGAATGCCCCCGGGTTCCATCCCCAGTATCACAAAAGAGAAAAAAAATGTTTTTATGTGATTTAGGGAAATTATATTTGTGTTTCTCAAGGATCAAAGTTGTATTCAACAGTATAGTTATCTTAAGCCACTGAGTATAACAGGATAAATCACCCAGTATAGAATAAAAACATTTAGGACTAATTTACACATATAGGTGTGTAAGTAAAACTATGTCTATCAATAAATGCCTTCAGGGAAGCTGAATTAAGTAGGTCTTAACTGTTAGCTAGGGCCTTGTTGCTATAAAACTATTTTAGATGACAAAACCATTTTTATATGCTAATAATTGTGTTCACTATTTATTTATTTCTGTATATTTATTTTTATTTATTTATTTTTTTGGTGGTACTGGGGATGGAGCCCTTCGACCTCCAGGCTATACTCCCAGCCCTATTTTGTATTTTTATTTGGAAACAGGGTCTCTTAAGCCAGCAAGGCTGGCTTCGAACCTGCGCGATCCTCCTGTCTCCGCCTCCCAAGTGCAGGGATTACAAGCGTGCACCAGCATGCCCCACTAAGTTCACTAAATAAATGAAGTTATTAGTAAAAGAGAATCACTCATGTTCATTAGGAAATAGAAAGTTTCCAGAGCATAGATTTATTTTGGAAGATGCTATAATTTAACAGTTCTTAAGTTGAAGATTATGTTTTTTATTGCTATTTTTTATGTTTGTGTACTCCTTCAATTGCATGCAAAACTATGTATATTTACATGCATTTTTCTCTGGAGTGTGCCCAGAGTTTTATTAGACTTACAAAGAGATTATGATCCCCCCAAATTAAGAACCACTGGTAAAACTTGCATAACTTTCTGCATGTAAAACTTTTTTTCCTTAAACTTTAAAGAAAAATTTAAGTGAAATAAATTTGGGAGTTTAAAACCAACAAACAGTGAAAACTTTGTTGATTAAACAGTAGTTCATTCCATTTGGACTGCTGATGTTCTTGCATCTTATCTGGTGATTATACTTGGGTTTTTTATGATGCTAGTGAAACTGTCTCACCCAAACATGGCAGTTTACAGGTTAAAAGTTCAAGACTGGCTTCCAGAATATGAAGACAGGGAGCCCAGCTAAGAACTGCAGAATTACAGCCTTTGTGTAACACGAGAAAGACATACATATTAAATCGAAACTGGTACTAGTCAGTGCGCCAAAGTACATATCCTGATTCTGTCCAACTGTCTAACCTTGGGCAGTTACTTAATAGCCCTAAGCTTCATTTTGTTTTGTTCTTTGGTTATATTTTATTTTATTTTTATTTTTAACAGACACATAAACAGAAAAATTGTACATATTAATGGGGTACTATGTATGCACATATGTATCATGTAATTTTTAAATCAAGTTAAACAGATCTATCTCTTCAAATATTTATCATCTCTTCATGGTGAAAACTTTCAAAATCCTTTCTTCTAGCTTTGGGAAATGTGTAGTATATTATTATCAATAGCCACCGCCAGGTGTGGTGACGCATGCTTGTAATCCCAGCATTGGGGAGGCTGAGACAGGAGGATCCAGGTTCGCAGCCAGCCTCAGCTACTTAGTGAGGCCCTCTGCGACTTAGTGAGACCTGGTTTCAAAAAATAAAGAATAAAAAGCCAGGTGTGATGGCGCACACTTGTAATCCCCGTGCTTGGGAGGCTGAGACAGGAGGATTGCACAGTTTTGAGGCCAGCTTCAGCTACTTAGTGAGGCTCTCAGCAATTTAGTGAGACCCTGTTTCCAAATAAAATATAAAATAGGTCTGGGAGTGTAGAAAGCCTCTGGATTCTACCCCCAGTACCCCAGTACCATCAAAACAGAAAGAAAGAAAAGAAAGCGAGAGAGAGAGAGAGAGAGAGAGAGAGAGAGAGAGAGAGAGAGAGAGAGAGAGAGAAAGAGAAAGAATTGGCCTGGGGGTGTATCTTGGAGGTAGAATGCCGCCCCTGGCTTCCATCCCCAGTACCCCCCCCCAAAAAAAAACAGTCATCATAAGATGCAGCAGTACACCAGAGCTTCTTACTCCTAATTGTAACTTGACTGTCCATTGATCAGCGTTTCCCCATTTCTCCCTATTCTCCAGAGCTTCTGTTTTATCACTAGGGTAATAGCATATTGAACTCTTTCAGGTACTTAGTATTGTGCCTGTCTTAGTATTTTGTGTGGTACAAAACTTGAATCTGTTCTTATGTTTGCCTTCATTGTCTAAAATAGTACCTCTTTTTTTTGTATTCACAGTTGTGGTTTATTTATTTTTATTGGTGCATTGTAGTCATACATCTTAAAGGGTACAAGATGGTAGAGGCATACATGCACACATCACTCATTTAGCCTTTCCCCAGTTCCCACCCCATTCTCTCCACCCTCCTCCTTCTCATGTTTGGCTTAGTGCTTGACTTTGATATGTTTGTGAACGTACATCATATACATTAGGGAATTCCCTCTTCCCACCTCCCATCCTCCTCAGGCCTCCTTATTTTCTCATTAAAATTATTTCTTCTGACATTCTGGCTCCTTTTCTTGATTTGTTTGCTTTTTAGCCCCATATACCACTTGATATTTCTATTTATTAAATTATTTGTTGGTTCCATCTGCTGTACTAGGTTGTGAGCTCCATGAAGATGAAGTCTTTTTATTCATTGATGGACCCTCTAGGCCAGTTCTAATGCATACAAACACACGTCCAATATTTGCTGAATGAATGGAATAAATGTTAGCTATTATTATTATTTGGAAATTTCTATCTATCTTTCCTCCCATCTGCCTAGACAGCTACAGCTGTTTTTTCAAAAATGAGATGAGTAGGCCAGGAGGAAAGTCTCCCTCCCTAACAGGATAGCTGAAGTCATAGCTCTGAATGGAGGATTAATTCCTTATAGGCCCTCTCCACTCGAGATATGGTCTACAGATCAGCATCTGTTTCATCTAGGAGAGTGGCAGAAATGCAGAATCTTAGGCACCAGCCCAGCCCTACTGAATCAGACTTGAATCTCCAGGTTACTAATGCATATTATAGTTTAACAAGTACCATGTTGATCATTTAAAGGATTTTAGATTTTTTTTTTTTTCTGAACAGCAATGGAGAACCAATAAAATAGTTTAGGTTGCAAGTTACATTTTCAGATTTGTGATCTAAAGCAGTCTTGTGTCAGAAACAGTGGTTATCTTTGAGAGGAGAAGCCTTTGGCTGGGGGCAGGAATGGGACCAAGGCTTTTCACTATATGCCTTTTCCCAGGCCCCCTCTGATATGGTGGGCCCTGGCCAGAGTGTGGCTTGTCTATGCTGTCCTCCCACACTAACCCCATACTCATTCCTTACACCATGAAGGATGGGCACTCTGCATATCAGAATTTGTGCATATCATTATATCTGCTCTTTGTCTTCTTGTTCTAGGTATGTGATCTGGGTGTCTGTGGCCAACACTAATAGGTCCTAGGAGCAGGCTCAGTCCTTTTGGGCAGAGACTACCAGAATTTCATATACTGAAGCATAACCTGAGTTAGGCACATGCCTTAGGTCTCATGGGTTTATCTGTGGTTGGGTGCAGCTAGAGGAGGTCCGTGGCAGGCCCTCTAAAGTGCAGAGACCCCATTCTCTGGGTCCTAGGGATGTAATGCCCCTCTTCACTTTCTGCTTCCAAGTCATGTGAATGTGCTTTGTTCAGTGTCAGTATATGTTACCTACATAAAAATTAAAATAGAACATCATATCATAATAAATAAAATCACATTGGCTTCTGTGTGAGAAGTAGCTAGGAGGGCACTACAGTGGAAGCATAAAGACCAGTGGAAAGGCTATTATTGCCAAGGCAGCGGTCCATGCCTATAATCCCAGCTATTTCAGAGGCTGAGGTAGGAAGATTGCAAGTTTGAGGCCAGCCTCTGCACTTAGTGAGGCCCTATCTCAAATCAGCTGGGCTTGGTGGCACATGCTTGTAATCCCAATACTTGGGAAACTGAAATAGGGGGATTGCATGTTCAAGGCAAGCTTCAGCAGCTTAGCAAGACCTTCATCAATTTAGACTCTGTTTCAATATAATTTAAAGGGGGAGGATCTTGTGGTATAGTTCAGAGGTAGAATGTCCTTTGGATTCAAACTCTAGTACCTAAAGTAAGGTAAAATAACACAACGTACAAAGAATGCCCCTGGGCTCGTCCCCTAGTACAGGGGTGAGGCTGAGGAGAGGCGATTACAGTATTACAGCAGTAGTTAATGTAATGCTTGGACTGGCATGATAGTCATGAAAATGTGGTTTTGACTGGTTTTTCAAGTATTTTATTGCTATTTTGTGTAAGTTGTGTAAACACAGTATTATTCTTTTTTCTTAAAGAATTTGTGGAAATTAACCTGCCTGGCCCTTGAATATTTGAAAATGTTTTTGCTAGCCCTCGGGATGTATTATAGTTGGTTAAAATATTAGTTTAAAATAAATTTTTTCTCAGAATTGTGATGACATTATTATTTTGTAACATCTGTTTATAATGAGGAATGTCATCCCTATCTAATCCTCATTCTTTTGATGTAAAAGCTGTTTTTGTTTTTTATTTTATTCTCCCCTAGGAGCCTTTTTTTCCCCCAGTGTTTTTTAAATGGATTGAAAAGTTCAAAGAATAGCACAGTTAAATACCCATCATCTAGATTCACATATTGTTGACATTTTGCCACAATGGCTTTCTTTATTTTTCTCTCCTTTTGCTGAACCTCTTGAAAGTTTACAAACACTTTTCTAAATACTCTTGTCACATATCTCCTAAGAACAAGAACATTCTGGGAGCTTAAGATGTTTTTATTTATCCTTAGAGTTTAGAAATTTCATTAGCATATATGAGTGTATATGTGTGTCCCTGCCTTCCTTTTATTATGAATTCTTTGCACTTGGGACCTGCCAACATAAAGTTTTGAATCTCCAATTATTTTTCTTTTATTTCTTTGTTTTTTTCTTTCCCATTATCTGTCTTATGTCTCTTTTTTGTCTTATAGTTAGATAAATATTTGATAGACCTCCATCTTAACCTTTTCCCACAGGTCTTTTTTGTTTAGACTCTACATCTTGGAGAGTTACCTGAACTTATCTTTCATTTGCCTTTCAGCCCAGTTCTATTCAAGATCTCTCTTTTATTCTCTGTTTCTTTCTCAGAGCAACCAATTCTTGTATTATAAGTATTTTATTCATTGAGGATGTCAATTAAATTTTTAATTAGTTTCTTTTCCTACTTGCCTAATCAGTCAAGATCCTGTCAGGAAATGGATGCCACACTCAAAGGGTATGACTTAAAGAGTTTAATGGAAGGAGTGTTTAAGAAGGTGTGGGCAGGGTGAAGGGAACAACAGTGGATAATAAGCATTTTGAACTAGTAACAGTTGAAAGTCACTGTTACCCCTAAGTCTCAAGAGGCAAGGGTTGGAGAGTAATGTAGTTATAAGAGGAGGTGCCTGCCCAACAAACTGGCCCTCAGTAGAGGAATATACCCAGTTCTAGCCCTCAGCCTGGCAAGAAGAGAATTAGGGAATAAATATACTGATCTCCTTCCCTCTGTCCTTCAGTTATGAGTGCCTCCCATTTGAAGAACCCAATCATATGCCAAATGACAAAGGAGTCCTAATGGTACAGTCCATAAAGGTGAGCATTTTGAAGCACAGACAAGATAAAGGAAGGCACAGGGAGATGATTTGGTGGGGCAGATAAGTAATATATGGCATATCACATCTACTTCATACTGTTTAGGAAGACATCTTAACTTGCAGATTAAGGATGTCAAAGGAGTAGCCCTGGGCTGGTGTCTTGGGAGAAGGCAGCAGCAAAAGCAGATTGTTCTAGTGAATAGTCAGAGTGAGAACATTGAGGGCTCTGAGGGGATTTTTTTTTTTAAGACTATAGAACTCAGAAACAAGAGAAGAGAGCTGGGCCAGGTGGCACATGCCTGTAATCCCAGCTAACATTGAAGGCCGAGGCAGGAAGATTGTAAACTCTAAACCAGCTGAGCAACTTAGTGAGATCCTATCTCAAAATAAGAAGTAAAACTGGCTGGGGATGTTGCCCACTGGTAGATTACTGGTCTAGCATGTACAAGGCCCTGCAATCTAACGCTAGTGTAGAAGAAAGAAAGAAAGAAAGAAAGAAAGAAAGAAAGAAAGAAAGAAAGAAAGAAAGAAAGAAAGAAAGAAAGAAAGAAAACAAAAAACAAGGGAAGAAATATAGAAAAGGCAAGTCAAAGAGAATAAAAGGACAATAAGAGACATAGGGATGAATTTCTGCCAGTGAAATGAATCCCTTTGAAGTGTTTCGTCTTACTTTTTTTTTTTTTAATTTTGGGAGACAATATTGAGCATTCAGTTTTAGAAGATTTTCTTACTATTATAACTATTTTATCTCTAAAATGTCTGCAGGAGACTACATTTTCTTGATACTTTAACAAATGAAGATTAAGAGGGCACTGAGCAGGGAGGGTGCAGGTGAGCTCAGGAAAGTGGTGACATGATGCCCTCACGCTCCCAGTAGACTGGAGATCTAGATGCAAAGGAGAAGTGAAGAGGCATTGAGGTTCAAGCTATTTGGTTGAGTAAGGATAGTTACAGGATGAAAGGACATCCAGACTTCAGGCTTCGGGGACCATATCATTATCTTGGTCAACAGTCTCACTGTGGTCATCAAAAACAACTGACCACACAACTTAGAAAAAGGGAGATTTGAAGATTCCAGAGTTCAGTCTTTGTCAGGCTAGGTCTGCAGAGCTCAGGGCATGGCAATGAGGGAAAGCAGGAAGAGGAAGAGAGAAAGACTCTACTCTTAAGTCATAGAGGCTGGAAATGAGAGAGAGGAGAGAGAAGAGAGGAGAGAGGGGAGGGGGTGGAGAGAGAGAGAAAGAGAGAGAGAGAAAGAGAGAGAGAGAGAGAGAAGAGAAAATTCAAAAACAAAACAAAGCACGGTCCCTGAGAGGCACACCCTAGGGACCCACCTTCTCCAGCCAACACCCCACCCTGCCTAAGTTACCACACAGTAAATCCATTACAATAGATTTATCTGTTGGTCAGATTACAATCCTCATGACTTAATATATCAACTCTGAGCATTAATACATGAGCTCTTCAGGGGACATTCTATATCTATCCATAATAATAGTCTTTATTCATATTCATCAGGAAAGCAACCAGATTAAATAGTGTTAGAATAAAGGGTCAAAAAGCATGCATTCTAAAAATAAGCAGGTCTGAGGAAACATAGATTTTAAATATAACACCAGAATAACCTGGTCCAAGAAAATAATGGGTGATAATAGTGTTTTATATGTTTTACCAGATCTAAATGTTTGTTGTATATTCTGGCATCTCCTTGCTATTTCATATATGATTTATATCTGCTACATTGCAAATCTTCATTGACACTTGACCCAGGCAAATCACCTTTCTCTGCATGGACTCTCTTGAACTTTTAGAATTAGTACTGTCTCACTATTGCTACATTTTTTCTTTTGAGGTGGTAATTGGGGGGGTGTCTGGGGATGGAACCCAGAGGCATTTGCCCTCCAAGCTACACCCCATACCCAATTTTTTTTATTCTTTGTGTGTGTGTGTATGTATGTGGTACTGGAGGTGGAACCCAGAGGCTTTTCTACCTCGAGGCTATACTCCCAGACCTATTTTTATACTTTATTTGGAAACAGGGCCTCACTAAGTTGCTGAGAGCTTCACTAAGTAGCTGAGGCTGGCTTCGAACCTATGCAATCCTCCTGTCTCAGCCACCCAAGCGCTGAGATTACAAGCGTGCACCACCACGCCCGGCTTTTTTTATTCTCTATTTTGAAACAGGGTCTCACTGAGTTGCAGAGGGCCTCACTAAGTAGCTGAGGCTGTCCGCGAACCGCAGTCCTCCTGTCTCAGCCTCCCAAATGCTGGAATTACATGCGTGTGCCACCATGCCCAACTGATCATTATTTTTTTATATTTTAAAAATAGTATTTATTAGCCAGGTGTGGTGGCGCACACTTGTAATCCCAGCATTTGGGAAGCTGACACAGGAGGATCATGGTTCGCAGACAGACTCAGTTACTACTTAGGCCCTTTGCAACTGAGTCAGACCCTGTTTTAAAATAAAAAATAAAAAATTGGACTGGGGGTATAGCTTGGAGGTAGAATGGCCCTAGGTTCCATCTCCAGTACCGAGAAAAAAAAATAGTATTTATTTATATCAGGTAGTTACTCAAATGGTTTAGGAGTTTGCACTTACTGAATTTATTCATGGACCTCTTTTTTTCAGTTCATGTCACACATTTCTGAAAATGTAAGACTATTGAGTTAAAGTTTAAATGCTGTTAGATGATCTCAGTCCAGATGATACATGTCTAGATCTTACTGAAACTGGACAGAATTTCCTAAGGGAAACAGAGCAGACCCACATAAGATTCCTGCATGCTTTCTTTTTCATTCTGTCCTAGAGAGATTCACATACTTTCCGTATTGTCCTTGCAAGGGAAAAATAGAATGAGTAGTACATCCCCCTCTACACACACACACACACACACACACACACACACACACACACATACACCAAGCTTGTGATTTAAAGAATAAACAGAGCTTGTCAAGTTTGAGGCTAGCTACTGCAGATCATCAAGACCCTGTATGAAAGAAAATAAGAGAGAAGAAAAGAAAAAGAAAAACAATGCATGCATGCTGGGATATCGCTCAGTATAAAATGCCCCTGGGTTCTATCCCCAGTACCACCACTACTACCACCACCTCCACCACAACAACAAGAAGGAAGGAAGGAAGGAAAAAAGGAAGGAAGGAAGAAAGGACACCAAACCTTTGTGACTTAAAAATAACTTTTTTTTTTACTTCTTCCTCCATTAGGAAGCTATAGAAAAGATCCTTGGGAAAGAGAGATTTTGATAGTAATAGTAGGTTTGCATATTTTTATTATTAGTTTATGAGTATATTATTAAGTCAAAAATCAAGATAAAGGACTCTGATTATCTGCCACTATAATATTAGTTGAAGATAATTAATTTATATACAAAACCAGTATTTCTAAAGTATTAGCTTCATAATTTTATTTTTTGTATGGAGTAGTAATTTTTTTCATCTTGAACATGTCTTTCAAGATTTAAGGTAATTCAGTTCATTTAATTTCATTTCATCAGGCACTTCTTTTCCTGTATTAGACAATTTATTCTTGGTGCAATACCTTCAATGTGTTGGTTTCACATTATAATTTAGATGGCATTTTGTATTATAATAGAAAAAGGCATTACTGTATATTAAAATAAAGTATATTTTTATGTTTTGTGTTCTGTCTTTAATAAATTGTATTTAGGATTAGGTTTAATTCATGGAATAAGATGTGGTTCACACATGTGTATATATATATATATATATATATATATATATTAGTGCATTGTTCTTTTTTTCTGAAGGGAACTGTACAATTAGGATATTATTGCCTTAATTTTATATTATGGGTATGTATGTATTTATGTATGTTATGGTACTGGGGATTGAATTCAGGGACATTCTGTCTCCACGCTACACCCCAGCCCTTTTTATTTTTTTATTTTGAAACAGGGTCTCAGTAGGTTGCAAAGGGCCTCGTTGCATTGCTGAGGCTGACAGGCACCTGTGACTCTCCTGTCTCGGCCTCTTAAGTACTGGGATTACAAGCGTACACCACCACATCTGGCTAAATTATGCCCATTTTAAAGTCAGACATACATCTGATTTACATGTGAGATATTTCAAAGAGCAAAATGCATTTTTAAAGAAAACCTTAATTCTCTGAGTAGTAATTTTAATTAGAAGTTAAATCAGTGTTCATATACATTTTTTGAGTTAACTATTTAAACTTATTTAATTTGATGTTGCCTATCCTGATGAAAAGACTGGAAGGGGAAGATAGAAAGAGCAGCGTAAACGTTCCCTATTGAAGCATCGAAAGGTACCTGGCATAAATGTATCAAGGAAGGAAGAACATGTGATTATTTCTAATTTTGTTGATCATTGTCTTGGGGAGAAATTTTTCTACCATCTAGTAATAAACCTCTGAGGCTTACCAGAAGTTCCATTATACAATCAGTACTGATCTCATTTAGTCAGAATTTAAATGAGATTAGATTATTATTTGTAGTTAAAGTAGTCTTGAGCATCTTACAGATGCTGTACTAATTATAGTTATTGATAGCCTACTTTTTCTGACCTGAAAAGGTAAATGAGGGAGGGAATTATCTGTGCCTTAGAGGGATTTTTCTCTCTAAACAAGATTGGTTCATTGTCATTGCTGCTTATTTTCACGTGACACTCTTCCAAAATCTTTATAAAACTCCACAGTACTGAATTAATCAGTAGGGAAGGAAGAATCAATTTTCTCCCTAAAGAGAAAAGACTTGGAAGTAAGATCAGATAGACTAGATCTGTCCTCTTATTCCATTTAAAACTGGTTTAGTTTTATAAATGAATGCTTTAAACATAATTTGAGATCTGTCGGTCAGGAATACATATATAGGCCATAGTTTAAAAAAGCTTGTTAGAATATTTCTTGTAATACTTGTCTTTATACTGTCCAGTTCCTAGTCCGTAAAAAAAAAAAAAACTCAACAAGTTAACCTTTGTTAAAGTTTTATTTAGTGGTGTAACTATTTCCACTGATTAGATGATATTTACTCCTTGATATAAATGTGTGTGTGCACTCACACACACACACACACACACACACACACGTGCGTGCACTATGGTTTTTTTGTTTGTTTTTGGTACTGGGAATTCTATTTCTGAGCTATGGTGCCAACCCATTCTAGTTTTATATTGAAACAGGGTTTTATTAAGTTGCTTGCTATGCTGCTGAGGCTGTCCTTGAATCTGTTTGACTTTCTCAGCCTCCCAAGTACTGGATTTACAGGTATGTGACACTGTAGCCAGCGTTATTTATTTGTCATTTATTGTCATTTATTATTACACAGTGATTTACAGAGGCCTCACTTTGGTGCTTGCAGGCTGAGAACTAAAGGAGTGATCGGTAGGAAACCAAAGTAGGTCAAAGAGTACCTTGGTGTAGCAAAGGGGAAGTCCCTGACTTCACGCGCATTGTCTTGCCTCTGGTGGAGTTCACTTTCATTGTTACAGTCTAGGCCTCTCTTCCTGTGAATGGAAGAAACACTGAAATTGGAGAAAAATCACAGGGATACTGCATGTAACGTTTAGAACAACATAGCTATTGGAAGAGCCAGTAGGGGCCAGTAGGAGGGAAGAATAAACATTAGAACCTAAATTAATTCAACAGATCAAAAACAAAAATGTGCATGAATATGAAAGCTTTATACATCTCATGGGACAGAAACTAGCATTTCAAATATTACTTGCCTGGTCTGCTTTTTTATATCCAGTATAACCATTGTAGAAATGACCATGTTTTGAAAATCAAGGAGCTGTTCCAGACTTAAAAATCCTTATCATATTAGTTCCTAACTCATGCAATTGAATAAACATTAAAAGAAAATCTAGTGATCATTGGAATAACATCTATCCTGTTTTTATGAAATACCATTTGTGGCTTGGTTGACTGTGATTCAGCAGTACTATTAGAATCTAGGTGTTGAAATGTTATCTCTAAGTGATCAAAAGCTTGATCTCAGACAAATTAATCTGTTATGTGAGATTATCATTGTTAATTTTAGATAAATTGCTATGATATTAGATGTCAACCACTAAGCCAAGCATGGGAAGGAGGGATGGGGAGGGAATGGGGTGGGGATTGGGTAGGGGTTAACTGGGCGATGTGTGCATGTATGTCTACATAAGTTTTTTATCCCATTACAATGTATGAATACAGTGCACCAATAAAAAAATTAAAAAATAAAAATAAAAAAACAACGAATCCAGGTGCGTACTCTAGCTGGCCTCTAAGTTTCTAGACTGAGAATTGCCTTCCTCAGGACAATTAAATGTTAAGAAGTTATTATCTATAAGTTTTATCTATATAAAGTAACATAAATAAAGTTACAGTACTTTTGGAAAACTCCATATTAAATTTGGTGTTCCTTCAAAATATTTGGTAGCTTGGATTATGTTATCTCACAGAACACAGGGTTTGTTCTCTGTCTAAATTTCCTTTCTTAGGTACCCACCCTGACCCTTTTTAAGGGCAAGAGACACGTGAGAACACTAAGCCTTTCAGAGCACAGAGTTTTGGTGAAGTTATTTTCTATTCTTGCATTTGCCAAGAATTGCTGACAACTTAAAAGCTATCATATGAATGAATACCAGTTGCCTAGATTGTTTGATGATTTTGGACAAGTGTGGATCAGGATTTCCTGTAATTTTTCTTCCTCTTCTGGGGCTCTGTTGCTTCTATCTCTGAGCAATTGTACACTTGGAAAGAAAAAAACAAAGCAAGGTCGCTGAATCTAAATTACTTTTACTTCTGTGCCAAATGAAACTTTCCTTCTGTTATTGTTAATAGTTTTTGGCATCTTTTGCCATCTAGAAGGAGAGAGTTGCAGTTAGAAGAGGGAATATGGGCTTTTTAAGAGATTTTTCTTAATTAAACTCTTTCTCTGTACTGCATTCAGAGACAGCCAGTCCTTGCTCTTTGGCCAAAATGTGATATTCCTAGAATCCATATTAAAAAATCAGATTATCCTTGAGACACCTATATGGTTTATGTTTAGAATTCATTCCTGAGTTCTTTGCGTTTTGGGGTGCAGCTAAATGCATTCTTTAAATGGATATGTCAAAGGGAGAAATGTTTTAAGAAGTAGGAATTCTGCTCAAAGATATGTAATTGTGTGCTAAATAAAGGGGATAATCCTTGCCACTGTCTTTAAATACCAGAAGTGCCTGCAGAACAGCCTGGCTATTTTTCCTATATCAGGAAATGAAAAGCTAGGTTCCAGAACATAAGCGAAGTATGAACTTCTGACCAGAGACAGATCCTTGAATGAAGGAACCTTTCTTTGGAAACTATAATTGGGTTTGGGGAATTGTTCAGGGTCTCTCCATCAGGAATGTGTTTGACTACAAATAACAGAAGACCCTAAACAGATAGGGATCTCCCTCCACAAGAAGTCTTGATGTAGGCAGTCCAAAGTTGATGTATTAATAATGACCCTTCTCCACCCCAAAATGTGATTTTTCATCCTCAAATTCAAAAATAAAAAAACTTAAACTCTCAAGTATAACTATTATAAAAAAAATTCTTGATGCGTAACAAATTTCCTCCAAACATATTTGCTTAAAACAATAGGCATTCATTATCTCACATACATTTGGAGGGTTGGGAATTTAGGACTGGTTTAGCTAGGAAGTTCTGGCTCAGTGTCCCTCATGAGGCTCCAGTCAAAACCTCAGCTGGATCCTGGCCTGGTAGCACACGCTTGTAATACCAGCATTTGGGAGGCTGAGACCGGAGGATCGCAGTTTGCAGCCAGCCTCAGCTACTTAGTGAGGCCCCTTGCAACTCAGTGAGACCTGGTTTCAAAATAAAGAATAATAATAATAATAATAATAATAATAATAATAATAATAATAAAGTGGGGAGCTAGGGGGTAACTCGGAGGTAGAATGATGCCCTTGGGTTTCATCCCCAGTACCTAAAAAAACAAACAACAAAAAAACACCTCAGCTAGGGCTGCCTACAAGTCCTCTGAGGGCTTGGATGAGCTGCAGATCTGCTGTTGGCGGGAGGACTCAGTTCCTCACCACACTGGACTCAAGGAAGGCAGCAGGCTTTCCCCAGACACACATCTGAAGCAGGGGTGGGGCCAGGGGAGTTTGACTGCAGGGGATTGTAGAGACAAGAACAGGGTGAAAGCAGCAATGGCTTTTGTAACCTAATTTTCGAAGTGAGATATCACTTCTACCATATTTTGTTGAATGTACAACTCTGATACAGTGGGGGAGGAAATTACACAAGGATGTATCAGGAGGCAGGGATTGTTGCGGGCCATCTTGGAGGCTGCCTACTCTACATCACAGAATGTTTTGGGGGGCAAGAGGAAAGAAAGGGAAGAGGTAGTACAGATTGACTAGAACTACGTTACATGGCCTCTGAAGACATGTTGGGGTTTCAAGTGTTTAACTTTTACAGCCTCTGTAGTAAGGCAAGAGAGGGAGTTGGAAATAGAGTGTGAGTTAGCCCATTGTCTGCCATTACCAGGGAATTTAGTGGTGGTGACTACTTTTAGTTTGCCTGTATTGCTTATTCTTAGAGTCAACAGTTTGCTTGCTATCAGGAGATTTACTAAGAAAAGTGTGAATAAAAAGAACCCTAAACATTATTTTTTTAAATATAGTGATTCACTGGGCGTGGTGGCACACACTTGTAAACCCAGTACTTGGGAGGCTGAGACGGGGATTGTGGTTTGCAGACAGCCTCAGTTACTTAGTGAGGCCCTCTGCAATTTAGTGAGACCCTGTTTCAAAAATAAAGAATGAAAAATAGAGCAGAGGGTATAGCTCAGAGATTGGATGCCCCTGGGTACCATCCCCAGACTCACAAAACAACCCTCTAGTTGTTACAGAAATCTCAGTGGTGACTATCTACTAGAAAATATTTGGAGTTTACTAAATTATGAATCATAACACCATTTATTGTGAGGAAATTTTTTCTTATATTCTCCTCTATATTATTTTACATTTGTTTTCATGAAATATTTTGGCAGGTCTGGTGTGGTGGGGCATGCTTATAGTCCCAGCTACTCAGGCTGAGGCAGGATGATCACAATTCCAAGGCTAGCCTCTGCAATTTTTCTAGACCCTATCTCAACATGGCACCTGAAAATTAAAAAGACAAAATAAAGCTGAGCAAGGTGGTATACACCTGTAATCCCAGTACTTGGGGGGCTAAAACAGGAGGATCACATTTATTTGATATGATCTCAGCAATTTAAAGAAACACTGTTTCAAAATAAAAAAATAAAATAAAAAGGGCTAGAGATATAGCTAAAAGATAGAATGCCCCTGAGTTCAATTCCCAGTACTAAATAAATAAATAAGCCAGATGTAGTGGCATATGCTTGTAATCTTAGGACTTAGAAGGCTGAGACAGAAGGATCACAGGTTTGCAGCCAGCCTCAGCTACTTAGTGAAGCCATCTGTAACTTGGTGAGACCCTGTTTCAAAACAAAGAATAAAAAAATACAATTGGGAGTGTAATTTAGGAGGTACAGTGCCCCTGGGTTCAATTCCTAGTAATGCAAAAAATAATAAGTAAATAAATTATTAAATTAAAAAGTCTAGAGATAGCTCAATGACAAAAGCAGCCCTGTAAAACACACACACACACACACACACACACACACACACACACACACATACACACACACACACAATTTAACACATTTAAATTTTATTTCACCAAGCATATATAAATCTATATATAACTCCCAGAGTTAGTTTTAGTTCTATTGTAAACTAAATTTATTATCATTGGTATGAATAATTAACAGAAAATTAAATTGATAATAACTTAGAACTGTGTACAGGAAACTTTGCCCAGATCCCCTTCACAAGAAAAAATTTTAAGAAACAAAAAATGAAAAGAAACATTCTGCCAGTAAAATTAAAAAAAAATTTTTTTTAGTTGATAAGGGAAAATTTGAGGAAAAGAAATTATCCCCAAATAAAAGCTAAGACCATTAAAACTACAAAGTAAATTTAATTACCAATAAAGGAAAAACAAGACATGAGAATCATAGGTTTATAGACAGCCTCAGCAACCTTGTGAGACCCTATAGAACTTAGTAAGACTCTGTTTCAATATAAAAAATAAAATAGAAGGGTATAGCTCAGGGATATAATGCCCCTGGGCTCAATCCCCAGTACCACTCACAAAGAAAAAAGAAAAACAAATACACTTTTCATATCACATTTGGTGAAGTTAGATTTAGTATAAATAATGTCCACAAAAGATAACTCTTAACTTTATAATTGATAAAATTTGACATTTATGATCAAGTTTAATGTGGATAAAAACCTGATGAATGGATAAAATCTTCATTTATGGGAAAATAACAAAAAATTTGAGAAATTAAACATTAAAATAAATTAGATATAATAAAACTATATTATACACATAATATTTCATAAAGTTTAATTCTTCAGAAAATACTTTCTGGATAAAATTTATGATTATTAGTATAATAATTCTAATTAATAAAAATGAATTCAGAAATATGGAGTCAAAACATTTTGAACCTCGCTGAGTATGATGGTACACACCTATAATCCCTGTACTTGGAAGGATGAGACAGGAGGATCATAGTTTCAAGATCAGTGCATGGTAATTTAGTGAGACCCTGTTTCAAAACAATAATTAAAATAGGGCTGGGCATGTAGCTCGGAAGTAGAATGCCCCTAAGGTTTAATTCCCAGTAAAACACACACACAAAATACTATTCTGAACCTATGGGATTCAAGAGGCTATATGAATAAATGAATATTGCAAGTGATCTGCATGTTAACAGGGGTTACAAAAGATTTATCACCCAAGGGTACAATCTATTGAAAATAACACAGTTTCTACCAAGTGTACAGTCTTGTTATGATTGTTGATTTCTAAAGATGTTTTAAGACCATGTATGTATGCATATATGTATGTATGTATGTATATTGATACTGGCGATTGAACCCAAGGGCATTCTACCTCCAGTCTACACTCCCATCCCTATTTTATTTATATTTTGAAACAGGGTCTCACTAGGTTAATAAGAGTCTCACTACTTGCTGAGGCTGACCTTGAAGCTGTGGTCCTCTTCTCTCAGCCTCCCAAGGACTGGGGTTACAAATGTGTGCCACCAAGCCAGGCGTTAAGACTATATTTTGAAAATAATTTTTATTGTTTTTCTTCTCTTCTCATCTTCCAAAGCATGATAAATTTCCCAAGTTTTTCTAGCTTATTCTCAATAATATGTTTATTGTTTTTATATTCATAACTCTAATAATCATTTCTGGATTGTGTTAATTTTCCCTACTTCTAGACCAGCTATGGGGCTCACTGATCCCCTGTCTCAGCCTAGTCAAGAACTATTTTCTAGTGCTCTCACTTTATAAATTCTCTTTGGTAGCTTTTACATTTCAGACCAAGAAGGAAAAATTAACCTCTATTAATTTGTCTACATTTCAATTTATTTTAAAAGGTATTTAAAAGCCACTACTTTTATTCCTGAAGTATTCATATTTATTAGCACATATAAGATACAGGCTCCAGAAAATATTTTCAAGATTGTTTGAAACAGATATTCATCTTCTAGTCCTAACTTCATAAATGCAACCATTATTTAGAAGTGCCAACGTCTGTTTTTGACGTTCTTACTCAATTCACTGACTATATTGTCGCTGCTTCCTTAGTTCATTGCTTTCCCTACTCAGAGGCTTTCACATACTTCTCAGCTATACACATTGCTCCCTCCACCCCAGCTTCCTTTAACACTGCTTACCTGCTATATATCAATATATACTTAAATATATCAATATATATACTTATAATATATAAGTATATAAATATATTTATATAATATATATTTATATAATACAATATACAAATATATACTTAAATATATATCAATATATACTTCCTGGTTAAAGTCAGGAAGAAAGGAGGCCAGGCAGCACATAACTTAAGGCTCTGGTCTCTCATTGTCGGGG
The DNA here is from genome assembly GCF_963383645.1 of Muscardinus avellanarius. NCBI lineage: Eukaryota > Metazoa > Chordata > Mammalia > Rodentia > Gliridae > Muscardinus > Muscardinus avellanarius. The sequence continues at coordinate 63,116,844 of NC_137794.1, read as the reverse complement.
TTTCCATCCAAGCTCATTATTTACTGGCTGTATAATCCCAAATTATTTGACTTCTTTCTGAGCTTTAACTTTTTTATCTGTAATATGAGGGAAAACAGGTCTTACTCATAAGATAGTGTGATTATTAGCAACAAAATCACTAACACACATATACACACACACAATTATTACTGCTATTACTACTCCTATAACCAAGCAGTCTAGGCCATCACTTTTTATTGTATAGTGACATATATTTATATACTTATTCCTAACATTTGCAATTTATCAGTTATGATTTTAAATTAATGTGCTAAGTGGTTGATTGATACCTATCTCCCTTGACTAGATTTTAAGCTCTCTGCAGTAACAGTTGCATAGTTTTCCTCACCATCTCCGCAGCACTTAGCCCATATTAAGTCAACAATTAATATTTGGTGAGTGGATTAACAAATAAATGAGCCAGAGGTAGTATGTTCTGCCTCCTCCCAAGTTGTAATTTGTGTGTATGTATGGGGTGGGGGTGGGGTAACTGGGGATCGAACCCAGGGGCATTCCACAGAGGTAGCCCTTTTTTTAGGTTTTGTTTTGAAACAGGGTCTCACTAAGTTGCTAAGAGTCTCACTAAGTTGCTGAGGCTGTCTTAGAACCTGCTATTCTCCTGTCTCAGCCTCCCAAGTACTGGGATTACAGGTGTGCACCAACACCCCCAGCATGAAACTGAAAAATTGACAGTAACAATATTTTCCTATATGATACTTTGGCCTTTATAGTCCAAATTCAATACCAGTGATTAGAAAATGATGTAGTAACAGTACTTTATATAAAATTTGTAGCTAAAAAATTGTTTTCATACCTCTCAATGTTTGGATAAAATATTTTAAAATACTAAAGAGTACTTTTATTTTAATAACATTGGAAAGTACTTAATTACATTAAAAATGTAAGCGAAGCCAGGTGTGGTGGTGGTACATGCTTGTAATCACTTGGGAGGCTGAGATAGAAAGATCACAGGCTAGTAGCCAGCCTCAGCTACGTAGTGAGGCCCTCCACAACTTAGTGAGACCCTGTTTCAAAATAAAGAATAAAAAATAGGTCTGGGGGTGTAGCTCAGAAGTAGAATACCCCTGGGTTCAATCCCCAGGGCCAGAAAAAAAATATATGAAGAATGAAGGCTAAATAGTAATATATTAACTTTGTAAAAATGTGCCTAAGGAGGGAAAAAACTACAAGTAAACAAATTACTATATTAGCTGTGGCTTTCACCAGTAGAATTATGAACTGTTAGTTTCATATTAACAAATTATCTTTAAAACCTTCTCAAATATTTCTGGAATTTGTAGAGGGATACTTTTTATTTGTTCATTTATTTACCAAGTATTTACTAAGCAAGCTGCTAAGTGCCAATCACAGTTCTAAGCCAAGGGAGGAAGCTATAATATAAGTAGGCAAACATCCCTGTCTTTGTGGAGTTTCCATTCTAATATATTTGCAACTATCTGTCTGACTTTGGTTTGAAACTTCTCTTCCACATCCTTACTCGAAACCACTGAAGCCTGGCATGATGGTGCCAGCTTATAACCCCAGCATTTGGGAGGCTGAGACAGGAGGATCGCAGTTCATGGCCAGCCTCAGCTACTTAGGCCCTTTGCAACTCAGTGAGACCGGGTTTCAAAATAAAGAATGAAAAATAGGGCTGGTGTAGCTTGAAGGTAGAATTCCCCTGGGTTCCATCCCCAATACTGCAAAAAATAAATAAGTAAATAAATAAATAAAATAGGGCTGAGGGTATAGCTTGGAAGTAGAATGCCCCTGGGTTCCATCCCCAGAACTGCAAATAGAAAAAAAGAAAAGAAAGAAAGAAGAAAGAAAGAAAGAAAGAAAGAAAGAAAGAAAGAAAGAAACCATTGATATCTGTTATGATTTAAATATGGCCCTTCCAAAATTCAAGTGTTGCCAAGAGGTAACTCTTTGTTCATTTTCAGCACTAAAGATTGAACCCAGGGCCTTGATCATGCTAGGCAAACAGCTCTTCCACTGAACTACATCCCCAGCCCCTAAGAGGTATAGGAACGTGTGTGTGTGTGTGTGTGTGTGTGTGTGTGTGTGTGTGTGTGTGTTGCTAGGGATTGAACCCAGAGGCATTCTACTTCTAAGCTATACCCCCAACTCTATTTTATTTTTAATTTGGAAACAAGATTTCACTAAGTTTCTGAGGTTAGCCTCAAACCTGCAATCCTCCTGTCTCAGCCTCTCAAGTACTGAGATTATAGGCATGCACCACCACTCCTGGCTGAGGTGGGGCTTTAAAGAGGTGATCAGACCATGAAGGCTCCCTTGTTAAGAGAACTAAGACCAATGTCAAAGAAGCTTCTCAAAGCATTTAGCTAGTTTTCTCTTGACTTCCTGCCATGTGAGGACACAGTAAGAAGGCCCTCACTAGACCAAGTGTCGTGTGGGGGCCTTGATCTTGGGTTTCTTAGCCTCCAAAACCATGAAGGTAATTTCTGTTTTTCTTATAAATTATCCCATCTCAGCTATTCAGTTATAGCACTAAACAGACTAAGACAATGTCATATTCATCATATTATTTTGTATTCCATTATAAGAAAAGCAGCTTTTTTTTTTAACCATGTAGCTCATAGTAGAGTACTTGCCTAGCATACGTGAGGCTCTGGGCTCAGTTCCTAGGACTGCCAAAAATAAAGGAGGAGGAGGAAGAGGGAGGAAGGAAAACCAGAAACTGTGATTCCCAAACTTAAACTTGTAGTTCTTCAGTTCTACAGCCTCCTCATGTTTTTCATACCTAGATACTTTATCTTAGAGCTAATAGAAAGCATGAAGGTGATAAGGAACCCAGTTTAAACATTCCCTAAATGGTTACATTTTCTCTTTCAAAGAGGCAATTCATGTAGTGTTACTCATTAATATATAATGTCGCAGCTTATCCAAATCTTTTACATTAAAGATAAATGATTTCTTACATTTTCACTGAAGAAGTACCATTTTTAGTCTTGATTCCCAATGTTCACTAAAAACAAAAACTTTTAAATCTTTCTAATAAAATATTCTAATCCTCTTTGAAACTTCATGGAATTTTGTAGTTTCACAAAAGCAACCTTAAAGCTAAAAGAAAATTTAAACCATTGTGAAACTAATCTATGAAGTGAGTTCCTCTGTTTTTCTAAAAAATTTCCTGCAGAGGTTAGTTTATTTATTTATTTATTTATTTATTTATTTATTTATTTATTGGTACTGGGGGTGGAACCCAGAGGCTTTCTACGTCTGGGCTATACTCCCAGACCTTTTTTTATATTTTATTTGGAAACCGGGTCTCACTAAGTTGCTGAGAGCCTCACTAAGTAGCTGAGGCTGGCTTTGAACCTGTGAGATCCTCCTGTCTCAGCCTCCCAAGCGCAGGAATTACAAGCGTGCGCCACCATGCCCGGCTTGCAGAGGTTAGTTTAATAACCACATGTTCAGTACTTGGGAGGCTGAGACAGGAGGATCGCAGGTTTGTGGCCAGCCTCCGCTACTTAGGCCCTCCACAGCTTAGCAAGACCCTGATTCAAAATAAAGAATAAAAACTAGGGCTGGGGGTAGACTGCTCCTAGGTTCAATCCCCGGTGCTAAAACAAAACAAAACAAAACAAAAAACAGAAGCTGTTTGTTGCTTCCTACCTTCTCATGCTAGACTGGGATCTGAAAACTGGAAAATGGGTATGGAAAGGAAGGGAGGCCAGTGGTAGGCGATTTCCTGTTTGTTGGCACCAGTGTACGTTTTATTAATTCCTCATGCTTATTAAAAGAAGATGGCTTAAACCCGGTATTTGGGAGGCTGAGACCAGAGGATCGCGGTTCATGGACAGCCTCAGCTCCTTAGTGAGGCCCTCTGCAATTCAGTGAGACCCGGTTTCAGAATAAAAAAAATAGGGCAGGGAGTGTAGCTTGGAGGTTGAATGACCCTGGTTCCATCCCCAGACCCACAAAAAAAAAAAAAAAAAAAAAAAAAAAAGAAGAAGAAGAAGGAGGAGGAGGAGGAGGAGGAGGAGGAGGAGGAAGTAGTAGTTGGTGTCTGTCTTGGAAAGTCCTGTGGTCACAGTAGAAAACAGATTGTGCTCAAGGCTGAGAGACCTGGCGAGGACTGTGTCAGCCTGAGTTGTGATCGGGAGGATGGAAGAAAACCTCTGCTCGCCCATTTCTATACGTAGGTTATTTAAAAGTTGGAGAACGATTTGATGTTTATTTGCTTCTAGTAAAAAGCTGACTTCATCAGTCTTTCAGATAATTCCACCTAATTATTACTCTCACAATCATTTTTATATATTTAAAGATTATTTTAATATTTAAAGACTTGCCACCAAGTGTGGTGGCACACACCTGTAATTCTGCTAAGGAGACTCAGATAGGAAAAGCACAAGTTTAAGGACAATTTAGAGAGACCTCTAAAAAGTGACTGAAAATGTAGCTTAGTGGTAGAGTATTTGCCAAGCACACACAAGGCCTAATGTTCAATCCCCCCTTAAAAAAAAATAATAATTGCTGGGAATGGTACTTGGGAGGCTGAGAGAAGAGGATGGCACATTTGAGGCCAGGCTCAGAAACTTAGTGAGACCCTGTTACAAAATAAAAAAGAGTAAGTTCTGGGGATGTAGCTCAGAGCTAGAATACTCCTGGGTTCAATCCACAGTACCAAACAAATAAATTAAAACTGGCCATATTGTCCCTATCCTGAGCAAGATGATGTCCATGAGTCATTATTAATTGAAATTATGTTTCAAACAATTAAAAATAGCATTATGTGTCATTTCTATGGTGGGAATTATGTTTGTTCACTGCTTCTCTGCCTCACATGTGTTCATTGCTATTTAATAATGCTACTGTAGACAAATGCCACCCTCAGCGGACAGCACAGTCCATCAGTCTGAACAGAAGTTCCTCTCTTCCACTGTGATAAGAGCAAGGCTGTGGCATGCCACAAACGGTTGAAAAGTGAACATATAATTAAATCAGATGCCGAATACCCTGCTCAGCTTCATCACAAAATTAGCCAATATGTTTACTTCATGCACAGTTTCAAAAATCGTTTGTTCTTGCACTGACTGCCTTTCCTTTGTGGTAGTTTACAAGGCAGTTTTCTGATGTTTTTAAGCCATCACCTTGGTTTCAAACCAATCTCAGACATGTAGTTTTATTTACTTCCTCTTCTCTGGGCATTTCTATTTTGACCTTTAATTCCTATCACGTCATTTTTTCACTGTAATGTAAAAAGTCAGCTGTAGATTTTTATAAAAGTATTTTGTTAAGTTATTCCTCCTCTGTTCCCATTTTTCTGCAAGTTTTTTTTTTGTTTTGTTTTGTTTTAGTTTAAGTATTAGGCATTGAATCGAGGAGCATTCTACCTCTGAGCTATACCTTTTATTTTGAAACAGGGTCTAAGTTGCTGAGAGTCTCACTAAAGCTGAGGATAGCCTCAAATCTGTGATCCTCCTATCTTAGTTTCCTAAGTACTGGGAATATAGGTGTGCCACCATACCTGGCTGAAAGGTTTTTAAAAAAAAAATCATGAATCAGTGTTGAATTTAATCAGATTTTTTCTGCATCAATTAATATGGTCATGCAATTGTGTGTGTGTGTGTGTGTGTGTGTGTGTGTGTGTGTGTGTGTGTACACCCCCAAGCTTTTTTATTTTTATTTTGAACCATGTCTCACCAAGTTACCATGCACTGGCCTTGAGTCTATAGCCTGTTAATATGATAGATTACACTGATTGAATTTCAGACATTGAACCAGTCTTGCATTCCAAGAATAAGTTGCTGAAGTCTGTTTGTTAATATTATGTTAAGGATTTTTACATCCTCCATATTTTTCTTTTGAAGACTTACTTAGTCTTTCATCTACTTTTGATAATAGGTTAATGTTAGCTTTATTAAATGAATTGAAAAATATCTCCTTTAATTTTATTATTATTATTAATTATTGTACTGGACATTGAACCTAGAGGCATTCTATCTCCAAGCTACATTCTCAGTCCTTTCCATTTTTATTTTTCAAACAGGGTCTTACTAGCCGGGTGTGGTGGTGCATGCTTGTAATCCCTGTGCTTGGGAGGCTGAGACAGGAGGATCGCACAGGTTTGAAGCCAGCCTCAGCTACTTAGTGAGGCTCTCAGCAACTTAGTGAGACTCTGTTTCCAAATAAAAATATAAAATAGGTCTGGGAGTACAGCCTGGAGGTAGAAAAACCCCTGAGTTCTACCCCCAGTACCACCAAACAAACAAACAAACAAACAACAAAAAAAAACGGGATCTTACTAAGTTGCTGACACTAGCCTTGAACCTGTGATATTCCTCTCTCTGCCTCCAAATAGTGTGTGTTGCTAGGCCTAGTTTCCTGCTCTTATTTTCTGAAAAAGATTGTGTAAAATTAATACTAGTTCCTCTTTAAATATTTGGTAAAATTATCCATTGAAAATATCTGGACTTGGAGATTTATTTGGGGGGAGTTTTAGAAAGAATAACAAATTCAATTTATTTTTATTTTTTTAATTTCCATTTGAGCATTATTTTGTTAATGAAAGTAAGCACTATTAATTTTGATACACTTATCTTTTTAAATATATTTTTATTGGTGCATAGTAGTGAAACATTGTAATGGAATAAAAAATCTTGTGGAGATATGCATGCACACATCACCCAGTTAGCCCTTATCCAGTCCCTATTCCATTCCATCCCCATCCCTCCATCTCATGCTTGATTTAGTGATTGACTTTGATATATTTAAGTATATCATATGCTTTAAAGAGTTTCCATCTTTCCCCCTCCCATCCCCTCAGATAGGTCACCTTAATTGCTCTTGTATATGGCCCCTTCTTCAACTAGAGTTCCTCCTATTACCCATTTCTCCCTAGTTTTCGCATATTAGAGAAAGCATCTGATTTCTTATTTTTTGTGACATTTCCCCGTAGATGCCATAATTCTGTTCTCCTTTATGTCTGGGTAAAATTCCATTGTGTACATATCCCATAGTTTTGTAATCTACTCATCTGTTGATGGACATTTTGGCTAGTTCCATAGTTTGGGAATGATGAATTGTGCAACTATGAAAATAGATACTCATGTGTTGGTTTGGTAGTTTGGTTTTCATTTTTGGGGGGTAGATACCCATAGTTGATATTGCTAGGTCATATGGTAAGTTCATTTTCATTCTTCTCAGGATCTCTTATGTCATCTTTCAAAGTGGTTGCATTAATTTGCAATCCCACCAACAATGCACTAGAGTTTCCTCCTTTCCACACCACATCAATTACAGTTTATCTCTTCCTTGGAAGTCCTACTTTTATTTTCCACACTATTTCCCATTTGCTGAAATCATGATAGTGAGTGACTTTCATGAGATGATCCAATCACACCCAATTTTTTAATAGAGGTCACTTGGATCTGGAGATCTGCTGAGACATGGGGTGAGACAACGACATATTCAAGTGCTTCCTGACCGCACGATTGCAGGGACCCACTGGCCCTTTGCTGTGCAGCAGGCCACAGTCCTGGCCTCGCCATAGGCATGCTCCGATCCAGGCCTCGCAGGCCCCAGTACTGGCCTTGCCGCTTGGCAGGCTCCAATCCTGGCCTTGCAGGCCCTGGCACTGGCCTTGCTGTGTGGTATGATATGGTCTCCGTCACTGTGGGCAGGTCATCTACAGAAGATTACATTTTTTCTTCCTTTTTTTTAAGTAGGAGAAAACATTGCGTTTCTTGCAATAGCTGGGAGCCCGAATACTTAGTAGCAATGACTTTTGTCTTCCTTCTGAAGGCGAAGGTCCACAGCTTTACCACAAAGAGTGGGTTCTGCTGCTTCAAGTTTACTCCAGCCCCCAGCACTGCACAGAGGAGCGTGGCGTCCATGAGTGCCATTGTCTCCTGGGACCCACAGCGCACCAGCCAGCCCAGCTATAAGGGGCTCCCTCTGATGCACCTTGAACATTTTTCTCACATAGTATGTTGTCCTGTGTTTCTGAGCATGTGGGGCAGGAGCAGTCTACTTTGGGGAGATTTCTTTCAAAACTTCAAAGTGGATTGGATTGGATCTGTCTGCCTCTACTGAATACTGGCCACTCCCGCCACTGCCATCTGGTCTCTCCTCTTCAGTATTTTTTAATAAAAGAAAATAGTACTTGTCTTTTGCAGAGGTTGAGAGCCTGAGTACTTAGCAGTTGTGCATTTTATCTCCCCACTAAGAGCAGAGGTGCACAGCTTTACCAGGGAGAGTAGGATCTGCTGTTCTGAGCACATCCTGGTTCCCAGCACTGAGCAGAGGAGCGCAGTGGCCAGGAGAACAGTTGTCTCCCAGGACGTACATCGGCCAACCCAGCTGTGCGGGCTCCCTCTGACATGCCCCAAACATTTTTCTTATATAGTATGTTGTCCAGAGTTCCTGAGCATGTGGGGCAGGAGTAGTCTACTTTTGGGGAGATTTCTTCAAAAGTTTAGGGTGGATTGGATTGGATCTGTCTGCTTCTCCCAAATACTGACCACCACCACCACCACCATCTTGGTTCTCCTTCCGAACATTTTTCTTACATAGTATGTTGTTCAGAATTCCTGAGCATGTGGGGCAGGAACAGTCTTACTTTCGTGAGATTTCTTCAACAGTTCAAGGTGGATTGGTTTGGATCTGTCTGCCTCTCCCAAATACTGGCTGCTGCCACCTTGGTCTGTCTCCTCTCTCTCTCTTATTTTAAATAGGAAGCCATGACTGGAAATGTCTCTGTATGTTGTCCCAATAAGATATTAAACATAATCTGTTGTCCAGGGTTTCTCAGAGGAATACATGTCCTATTCGGTCGCTGCCAACCGTCACTACTGCGGTTGTTGTCATCGCTGTAGCCACCACCATCTTCTTCAGTTTTCTTAATAGTATAGGGCTATTCAAGTGATATGTTTCTACAGATGTGGAAACTGAGTCAACAAAGGGCAAAATGCCTCACTGACTGGCTCAGTGGCAGAGCCAGATCTGCTTGATTCAACGCAGGCCTCTGCGGAAGAGAACAGAGGGGTAGGGCCTTCAAACTCCTGTCTCCTGCTGTTCTTCCCTAGCCTGAAGATGGCCAGTGCTAGGTGATCCTGTCAGTCTCCTCACTCGCTTTGGTCCAGCCCAGCAAGTACAGAGGGACCTGGCCTGGGGTGACACATGTCCCGCCCACCACCCCCACTTCATGGGTTCCTCCAGGTCTCTCCCTGAGGGCAGTGGGGCCCCAGATCACAGATCTGAGTTTCCTTCTTCCCTTTCTGACTCTCAAAGTTCATATTTTGAGGGGTGTCCCCAATCGGGAGGAGCTGGCCATACTTTTGCGTGCTCATAGCAGGCGGTTCCTTTTAAAACAAAATGAAACTGCAGATTACCACCATTTACACCAGCATGTAATCATATAATAAATAAATATATGTGTATATATATATATATATATATATATATATATATATATATATAGCCATGTGTTTAAAGCTTGGTCTCCAGGTTGGCTCTATTAGATGAGAAATTAATCATTTCTTCTTAACTTTCAAATGTTCATTAGATCCCATTAAGTTCTTGCTGATTTTGTCTAATGGTTTTGTCATTTGTTAAAAGCATTAGCTAAAAATGCAGATTAGTCTTCTTCCTTTAACTTCTGTCAGGTCTTGTTTCATGTATTTTGCAGTTTTGTTTGGTGCATGCACATTTGAAATTGCTGTATCTTCCTGATGGACTGGCCTATCAATGCCCCTTGGTCTCTGGCAATTTTCTTTGCTCTGAAATCTTCTTTATTTGACATTAATATAGTCATTTCTGTTCTTTAAAAAATTGTGGTAAACTGGGCATGGTGGTATATGCTTGTAATCCCAATACATGGGAGACTGAGACAGGAGGATCATAGGTTCAAAGCCAGCCTCTGCAACTTAGTGAGACTCTGTTTCAAAATAAGAAATAAAATCAGGCTGGGGATATAATTTGGAGGTAGACAGCCTCTGCGTCCAATCCTTAGTATCACTGAAAAAATGTGGTAAAATATACATAATAAAAAAATGTACCATCTGCTATAGTTTAGATCTTGGATGTTCCCAAAGGCCATGTAGGGGAAAGGCTTGGTCCCCAGGGTAGTGCTGTAGGAAAGTGGTGGAACCTTTCGAGGCTGGTGGGCAGTCCACTGGTCACTGGAGGGTCCCTTTAAAGGGGACTTTAGGACCCAGCCTGTGCTTTCTCTTTTGCCTTTGGGCTTATAAGGCAAGTAGTTTGCTCTGGTATACTCCTGCCATAATGTGCTACCTAACCAGAGACCAAAAGCAAGTAGGGCCACTTGATCATGAACCAGAACCTTTAGAACCATGAGCCAAAATAAATCTTTTCTCCCTAAAAGTTTATTATCTCTTATTTTTATCCTTATAAGTTAATTATTATTATAATGATAAAAATCTGGCTATTATAGCACCTAAACCAATTTTAGTGTATAATTTAGTGGCATTAAGAACATTCACACTGGACTAGGTATGTAACTTAGAGGCAAAGCGCTTGCCTAGCACACACATTAAAAAAAGAACATTCATATTTTGTGCTACTATCACCACCATCCACCCACAGACCTCTTTGCTTTATTTTAACGAATGTTTGCATGATATATCATATTTTGTCCTTTTACTTTTAACCTGCATGAATGTTATATTTGAAGTGTCTTGTAGACAACATATAGTTTGGTCATGTTTAAAACACATTTAAACATGTTGAAATCCATGTTGCCAATTTCTGTCATTTAATTGGTTAGACTATTTACATTTATTATAATGATGTTAGGGCTGACATCTGCCATTTTTTATTTTTTTGTTTTGCTTTTATCATCTTTGTGTGTGTGTGTTTTGTTTTGTTTTGTTTTGTTTTTTTTGCGGGTCTGGGGATGGAACCCAGGGGCATTCGACCTCCGAGCTACATCCTGTGCCCTATTTTTTTTTTTTTATTCTTTATTTTGAAACAGGGTCTCACTAAGTTGCAGAGGGCCTCAGTAAGTAGCTGAGGCTGATCGTGAACCGCAGTCCTCCAGTCACAGCCTCCCGAATGCTGGGATTACAAGCGTGCGCTACCATGCCCGGCTTGTTTTTTATTTTTGTTTTTTAACTATCTGTGGGTTACTTGAACATATTTAGAATTCCACCTTATAGTTTTTTAGAGTATTTCTTTGTATAAATTTTTACTGTTTGCTCTACATATTATATTATATGTACATTATTGATCACAGTCTACTGATGTCATAATTTTACCAGTTTTAGTGACGTGTAAAATCCTTACCTTCTCTTATGTCCCTTTGTTCTCCCCCATTTATTATTTTAAGTATTTCCTCTAAATAATTTTAGTGCTACACTAGAGAGTGGCACCTATTTATTTTTGCTTGAACCATCAAACATATCTTAGAACATGTATAAAGAGAAAGAAAGTCTATTTACTTAAACCTATTTTTGCCTATTTGTGTTCTCTCTTCCTTTCTAATATACCAGGGATCTTTCTTTTATGTTATCCTTTCTGTTTAAGAATTGTCTTAAAAAAAAAAAAAAAGGAACTGAATCTGGCATGGTGCTACATGCTTGTAATCCCAGTACTTTGGAGGCTGAGACAGGAGTATCATAGGTCTGAAATCAGGCTCAAGGCTCAACAACTTAGTGAGGCCCTCTACAACTTAGTGAGACCCTGTTTCAAAATCAAAAATCAAGTAGGGATAGGGGTATGGCTCAATAGTAGAATGCCCCTAGGTTCAATCCCCAGCACACACCTCCCCACACACAAAGGAACTGTCTTTAGTCATTCTTCTAGGGTTGGTCTGCTGGTAACAAATTATATTTTTTCCTTTTATCTGAGAAGTTTTTGATTACCTTCTTCATTTTCAGAGAACATTTACTGGATATATAATTCTGGGTTGACAGTTTTTTTCTTTCAGCACTTGAAAAATGTTGTACCACTTCCTTCTGGGCTCTGTGGGCTCTGATGAGCAATCTGCTAGCCTTCAGATTGTTTTTTCTCTGTGGTAAGATGTCATTTCTCTCTTGCTGCTTTCAAGATTAGTTTCTCTGTCTTTATTTCACAGATGTGACTGTGATGTGTCCTTATGTTGGGTTTATCCTGTTTGGTAATTTGTGGGTGTGTCTTTGCCAAGCTTGGAAAGTGTTCAGCCATTTTTTTCTTCAAGCGCTTTTTCAACCCTGGCATCTTTTGCTTCTGGAATCTGATGGCACAAATGTTAGATTTTTGTTATAGTCTCACAGGTTGCCTGTCTCTTTTCTCTCTGTTGTTCAGACTGAGTAATTTTTATTGTTTCACCTCCCATCTCACTGATTATTTCCTCTCTTCACTTTTTTTCTTTTTGCTGTTGAGCCCATCCATTTATTCTTGTGTTTTGGTTTTTATGTTTTTCAGTTTCAAATTTTCTACTTGGTTCTCATTTATATCTTCTCTTTTATTGCTGAGAGTATATTTTTCTTTTTTTTCAAGTGTTTGTAAATGCTTCTGAAGAATTTTTATTATGGCTGCTTTAAAAACAATTTTAGCATCTCTGCCATGTCTTTGTTAGGGTTTAGTGTGTGTGTGTGTATGTGCATGCGTGTGTGTGTGTGTGTGTGTGTGTGTGTGTGTGTGTGTGTGTGTAAATAGTACTGGGGATTGAACAGGGACACTCTCACCACTGAGCTGCATACCTAGCCCTTTTAATTTTTTATTTTGAGACAAAGTCTTGTTAACGTACTTAGACTGGCCTTGAACTTGTAGTTCTCCTGCTTCAGCCGAGCAGCTGGGATTGCAAGTGTGTGCCACTGTGCCCAGTTGATTATCTTTTCTCATTAAGTAAAAGATCTTCCTGGTTCTTGGGATGATGAGCAATTTTCAGTTGACAACTATATATTTTGGGTATTACAGTATGAAATCCTGGCTCTTCTTTAAATATCCTGTTTTGGTTGGCTTTTTCTGACACCTCCAGCAGAAAGAAGCGGGCACGAGGTTGTTGCTCTCAGGTGGAAACAGAAGTCCAGGTTCCCACATGGCTTCAGCAGTCAGGGAAACTACTAATTCTGGACAAGGTACAAGTTTCAGATCTCTACTAGGCCTCTAGTGATGCCTCCTGTGGAAGGCATACGCCATTTTATTGCTCTTGTGACATCACAGGATTACCAGTGAGTGATGTTGAAAGTCCTGCCTCTCCCTTAGGCCTTTTTGACACAACCCAGGGAGGGGCTGGGAGGGATGTTCATTACTTCCAGATATGAGTTGAAGACCAGGCTTCACACAGGATCTCCTCTACTACCAGTGGTGGAGAGTGGGGAGTTTTATTGCCCAACAAGGATGAAAGCCCCGGCTCCACTTTGAAGAGTGTGGGGTTCTTTGCTATGTGCTAGCAGGGGTGGAAGTTTAGGCTCCCCACTTGCCATTGCTGATGTGGATGTGGGTGAGGCCACATTCTGTCTTGTTACACTGTTCCTTTCCTGGTCCTATGGCAGGGAGAAAGCAGGCTTTTCCATAGTAAATTCACTTAAATATTGTTAGAAAAAATCCCTTTCAAATGGGTCTTAATCTATAATGTCTGTATTATTTCTGCCTTTTTGTGTGTGTGTGTTTGGTACTGGGGATGGAACCCAGAGGCAGTCTACCTCTAAGCTACACCCTCAGCCCTATTTTTTATTCTTTATTTTAAAACAGTGTCTCGCTAAGTTGCAAAGGGCCTCACTAAGTAGCTAAGGCTGTCTGTGAACCACAATCTTCCTGTATCAGCCTCCCAAATAATGGGATTACAAGTGTGTGCCGACACACTAGGTTTATTTCTGCTTTTCCTTCCTTCCTTCCTTCCTTCCTTCCTTCCTTCCTTCCTTCCTTCCTTCCTTCTTTTTTTTTTGGGAGGGATAGTAAAGCACAGGCAGTTTAAGTAAAATACTTACAAATTACAATCTATGATACATGTGTGTTTAATAACATTTTATGTAGGAGAATTCTTCCATTTTTCAGTAGTATGTAGCACAAAGCTAAAAATATTTGTGTATTTACCTAAGCATTCATCATGAGTATTCTAAGTGGTTTGCAGAGAGCACTTGAGTATCAGGACATTACATCCTTAGAAAATTATCTGTTGAGCCAGGCATGGTGGTACACGCTCGTAATCCCAGCATTAGGGAGCTGAGACCAGAGGATCATGGTTTGCAGACAGACTCAGCTACTTAGTGAGGCCCTCCACAACTTAGTGAGACCCTGTTTCAAAATAAAGAATAAAAATTAGGGCAGGGGGTGTAGCTCATAGATCAAATGCCCCTGGGTCCCATCCCAGGACTGCAAAAGAAAATTATCTGTTATATTGATTAATTCATACCCAAAGCTTATTGCTTCTTATTACTTAAAAGATAATTCCTCAGTGCTATATTGGATTGTTTTGTTAAAAGTATAATATTTAAGGAATTAAGATATAACTTAAGGGAAAAAAGATCTCAATTTTTTTTTTTTTTTTTTTTTTTTTGTGGTACTGAGGTTCCTGGAAGCCCTTCTACCTCTGGGCTACACTCCCAGACCTTTTTTTTTTTTTTTTTTTTAAACAGGGTCTCTTACGCCAGCGTGGCTGGCTTCTAACCTTCGCGATCCTCCTGTCTCCGCCTCCCAAGCGCGGGGATTACAAGCGTGTGCCACCACGCCCGGCTCAAAATTCTAAGTCATCTATCTGAATGTATCATTTTTGCATTAATACTTGATATCACTTATATATTGATTATGGGCATCATCATTTTCCAGGACCTGAGGAATTTTTCATTGAACTTTGATTCCTTATGTTTTAGAAACTGCGACCCTTTCTTCATTGCCCTTTACCTGTTGGTGGCACAAAAATTTGTGTAATTGGGTTTGGCAGATTTACTGATTTCTTAGAAGTTCTGAGAAGTAGCAGAGTTGTCTTCTCTTTTTATTTTTTTTAACTTAAATTAATGCATATTCTGTGATTTGAGGATATACTATTTTAAAATTTTATACTGTTACATAGATGGTTAACAATTTACTTGTTTTAAGAAGCTAAAATTGAGGAAGTGATACCAGTAACTCCTGTTTTATTTTAATCTTTGTAGCAAAACACCTGATGTAATTTGCTAGCATTACCTAAGAGTCCTTGGACAGATGTTTACATAAGGAATAAGAGTGGCATAACTAAAATGATAAATTCATAATAACTTCCCCATATTTAACAACTAAGTTGACAGAGAAATCAAAAGGCCGAACATTACATATAATCTTTTCATCCTTTCTCACCTCAACCACCAACCCTACTTTTATGTCTAATTAAATCAAGTAAGTATACTTAAATATAATAAAAAGGAATATCATATAAATTAAAAACCTGCCAAACTAAATTACTTCTATTGTGAAAGAAGGACAAGTTGTTTGTTGCTGTTGTTATTTAAATAACTTTCATTAATGCTATAGTTGAAGACTAGCAATTGAAATAATAATCTCTAATTGCATGACAGGTTTTCTTTCTTGCTTTTTTATACTAGGGATTGAACCCAGGGACATTGTACCTCCAAGCTTCTTTGCTTCATCCCGGCCTTTTTATTTTGAAACAGGGTCTTACTAAGTTGCTGAGGGTTGGCCGAGTTGTTATGGCTGGCCGTAAGCCTGTGACCCTCTTGTCTCAGCCTCCCAAGTACTGGGATTACAGGCTGTCTGTACATGCCTGGCTCCATGACAGGGTTTCTTGCTAAAAATAATACACTATCAATAGGTCATGTGTTTCCAGTTAGTTGTTTTTCCAATTGTAGTTCTCACATGAGCTTAGCTCTCTACTTGCTGTCATGCTTCTTGATTTGACGACTGTATATACACATTTGTGAAATTCTGGCCACAGCTGTAGTATAGTCTGTTGTAATGAAATAATGCCCCTCAACTGTGCTTTCTCTTTATTCCTGTTTCTTTTTCAGACTTGAGGCCACAGTAATTCACTTGCCTAACTTATCTTCTGCATAAACAATACTCTAGTTAGGAAAAAAGAAACATGAACACGGTTTTTGAAAAACTGGATTAGTTACCACAGTTTTTCCCTCCACCAAAATAACTCTCAACAGGAACTTAATTTGTGCCAGTCATGGTGATGCATACCTGTACTCCTAGTGACTCAGGAAGCTGAGACAGGAGGATCACAAGTTCAAAGGCTCTGCAACTTAACAAGACCACTTTTCAAAATATAAAGGGCTGAGATGCAGCTCAGGGATAGAGTGCCCCTGGGTTCATTGCCCGGTACCACCAAAAAAATAAAAATAAAAAAACTTAGTTTGTTAATTCATGAAAATAGTTGTTCCAATTTCTAGTAACTCACTTTACTATTTGGGTCAACCAGTTTAGAATCTGCAAGTGTAAATCATCTTTATATAATTTCATGACTTAGAGTTCATGATATTGGTCATAGGTCTCTGACTTCTCCACTTAAGATGCTTCTCAAGGTAAATATACCTGATGCTTCCTGGTACTACTCAAAAAGAAAAGTCATAAGATAAACTCTGTGATTTTCAGATTTGATGTCTTTTCCTATACTTGCTTTAACTTGGACTTCATTTGAACTGAAAATAGTAAAATATAATGATGTGTGTGTGTGTGTGTGTGTGTGTGTGTGTGTGTGTGTGTTGCTAATACTCAGGGTACTAGGAATGCTAGCAAGAACTCTACCATTGACCCACACCCCCAGCCCTAATGATGAGACTTTGACATTAATAATTAGTCTTTTCAAAGATGAAGGGAAATTTAAAAGTTCAGTTCTGTGTCATGTTTGAGTATGTAGGATAGTATGGTTAATAACCTCTTATTCTCATGTATGACTTAGTGAGACCCCGTCTCAAAATCTAAAAAAGAGGGCGAAGGTCATAATGTGGGGCTGACATTATTTTTACTGTAAATATTTTAGGTGATTCTGTTCCATATTCCACTCATTGGGCATATGCCTCTAAGTGAGCATGAAATGAGAACTCAGAATCTGCTCGTTTCCTTTGGTCCCAGTTTCTGCTTGCTTCTCGTGAATGAGCACCTCGTTATGCCAATACAAGACTCCTAACAGCCGATGCCTCTAGCTAGTGTTAGGCCAAATCAAGTCATCTGTTCTAATGCTGCAGAGAAAAATGTCTGCTTTGAACTTAATAAAAATGGTTTTTCAGTCACCATCATGGTGCCGTCTGAAAGAGATTTTGAAGATTAATTGTATATACACAATTGGGTGGAATAGTAATGGGGCTTGAACCCAGAGGTATTCTATCTTCAAGCTATACCCCATCCCTATTTTATTTCTTATTTGGAAACAGAGTCTCACTAATTTGCTGAGGGCCTCACTAAACTGCTGAGGCTGGATTTTTTTCTTTTTCTTTTTTTTTTTTTTTTGTGGTACTGGGGATGGAACCCTTCTACCTCCGGGCTACACTCCCAGACCTATTTTATATTTTTATTTGGAAACAGAGTCTCAAGCCAGCGAGGCTGGCTTCCAACCTGTGCGATCCTCCTGTCTCCGCCTCCCAAGCACAGGATTACAAGCGTGCACTACCAGGCCCGACCTGAGGCTGGATTTGAATCTGCAATCCTCCTATCTCAGCCTCCCAAGTATCACCATAACCGGCTTACATACATGATTTTGATTTTACATATCTATATAAGGCTTGGATCCAGTATATAGCATAATGAGTTTCTTTATCCAGTTTATATTGATATCAAAAATACCTAAGGCTGAGTACCTTATAAAGAAGTTTGTTTAAGTCATTATTTTGGTGACTGAAGGGTTCAAACAGAATTTTGTCAGCATCCTGCCAAAGGCCCCCTGGCTGCAGGGAAGCAGAACAGGGACCACTTGCAGAAGGCCTAAGCTCTAGAATGGCTCATTTCTAACAGGCTGCTTTCTCAAGATCGGATCCAGTCACAGGAGACCTGACCCACTCTGCAAGCCAGTGCCCCTGTGACATAATCACCTCCTGCTAGACGCCACTTCTCAAAGGTTCCACCACCTCTTAATAATGTTGCCACACTGGGGACCACATAGACATGTGGGAGGCAAACCACAACCAAAGAGTTTTTTCTTTCATAAGATAGGTGTTCTTTAAAAGAAGATAATGGAATTGATTACATAGAATTATAGGTATTATTGAACCATGCTACTTAGATAAGGAAAGATGACAAGACTGGGCATCATGGTTTTTGTTTTGATTTTTTATTACTGAGGAAGAATTTGGGTGGTGTGTGTGTGTGTGTGTGTGTGTGTGTGTGTGTGTGTGTGTGTGTCTTAGAGCATTTCAAAGTCATCTCTATGAGTTGAGGTTACCTTGACTTTTGCTACACACACATATTAATTAGTAGTATGGTCTCTAGGACCCAGTTATATTTAGTAGATGAAATAAAAGCATACTGTTTTCTGTGCTCTAACTCTAATTTAAAATGTTAAGAGAAAAATAAAATTTTTAGAATCTTGCTGGACAACATTTGATCTAAGATTTTTATTTTAAAGATATACTTTTATAGAAAATAGTAATGTAGTGTTGTATGAATTTTAAATAGCATGGTTCACCAATGAGGTAACTTGTTTTTCTGGACTTATGGGCCTTGGGGAGGGAAAGTCTTTATTATTTGAAATCTTTTGTGCTTTTTTTTTTTTGCTGTATCAGAAATATAACAAGAGTTACATTTTGGCTGTATATTATGGGCAAGGGGCCTTATAGAACAAAGACAAGGGAAAAATCAGTAAGTTTCTTGATTCAGGTGCTGAAACAAAGCAAAAGAAAGTTTTAAGCATCTATAAGCCTTTTTCTTAGTACAGATAGGGCAGCGTGAGTCTTTCCTGCCTCCAATTTATGATTGTTTTATTATTTTACTGTGATTATTTGAATAGATTTTTTTATTAGATTAGAAAGAGAACTGTAAATGAACATGCGGCATTTTCTAATGGAGTAAAACTGAGAGTAATAGCTCAGCTGGAAATAAGAAAGCTAAAATTGTGGTAGCACCTCATCCAGGTATCAGCAGTTGCTTGAAAGTTAACAGGAAAAGAAACTACTTGTGAAGTGTTAAAACCACAATTTAAGAAAAAATTCTTGTCACAATGTCCTAGTACAGAGTATTAAGAACTACACATCACAAACAAGCTTAGTAGTATTTAATAAAGTCACTTTCACCCAAATTTAAGATAACAAAAACAAAAAGCACCAGATCCCAGTGTCAGTAGCTGCTTTATTTCTCTTCCACGCCCTGGAGCCCTGTGTCCCACGGTAGTCATGCCACTTGCAGGTGAAGCACGAAGCTCTGCCGAGTGGAGATGCTGCAGAAGGGAGTAGTAAGTCTCGCTACTTCTCCCTTAGGTCGTAGATGCCCTGAGCTCACCAAGGACAGTCGCTGCTTTCACCACTTTATACCACCTAAGGCTCCTTTATTGTCCTGTGCAGTATCCAGTCTCCCTGGTTTCTTAAGCTCCCTAAATTTGACCCTGGTTTCCACTGCTGGCATTCCCTGCCAGAGTCAAGGTAACCTTCTTCATGGCTCTTGAGTGCATCTAGCCTTTCTGTCCTCCATGCCATTCCCAACACCCACCTCTCAAGTCTTTACTGACTTGGTACTCCTGGGTATTTGTACTTTATGGCATACAAGTTTGCTCAGAAGTCTGCATTACCTAGTGGTGTTCTCTGATGGGTTTGAGTCTCTCTTACTCAGCTGGACTATAAATGCCCTAAGACCTGGCTCCAGAGCTGCATTTTAAATGGTTGAATAGTGGAAAGGGAAAAGCACTGGCCCTGAAGTCAGAGCAGACCTGCTCTGCCACTTAGCAGTTGCAGGACGGGTTTCTTTACAGATAATACAAGAATAATGGGATTCTCACAGGCGTTTGTGAGAAATTGTGTAAGTCACTCTATGAAATTAATTTTGGGATCATAAAGCTGTATATTTTACATTTTGTTCCATAGTTCCTAAGTAGAACCATACTCATTAATTAATGTGAGATTTTGTGGTTCCTTCTAAGACATTAAGATCTTTATAAAATTCATATTTTTTTCCTTTGGAACATATTTCTCTCTAACCCAGGTCTTGCTTATTTTTAATTCTTCTTTTGGCCACCTATTCCCAATCTATTCTCAAACCCATGGGTAAAATATTTTTTAGACAGTTGAAATGGAATATTTAAGATATGAAAAAGAAGTTCAAGTGCCTCAACTACTGATACACTGCAAGAATCTCCCCCTGCACACACCCCCATATTCTGAAGGCATGGAAAGGAACTTAATACTAACAATCTACACCCTAATGTGAATGCTCTGGACATAGATTTTTTAAAAACTAGGGATAGAGCCCAAGGGCATTCTATCTCTGAGCTACACCCTCAGCCCTTTTTAAATTTGAAATAGGGATTCCTAAGTTGCCAAGACTGACCTCAAACCTGTGATCCTTCTGTTTCAGCCTCCCAAGTACTGGGATTACAGGCTCATGCCACCATGCCAGCTGGACACTGAGCACTGATCATGCCTTTGTGGGCATTCACAGTCCTAAGAAATTGTTCTGACATTCTTGCTTTTTCAGGACTGTGTTCTTCTTCTTCACCCCCCACTCCCCCACCCTTCTTATTCTTTATTGTCACACATCTGCTTAGACCAGAGTCTCAGGTCAAAGGTCCTAGTGATAGCTTTCTTATTTGTATTGGAGCTCAGATTCTAAAGATTTCAGAGCTGAGAATCTTGCTCATGTTATTTTAGGACTAGAGAGTAGAGAATCAAAAGAAACAGACACATGCTTCTAAGTCTCAAGTGTCTGGAAAATCTATGACCAAGTTAAAAAGCTGATTTCTTTTTTTGTTTGTTTGTTTTTTGGGGGGTTTTGTTTTTGGTTTTGGGTTTTTTTTTTTTACCTAACACTTATAGCAGTTGAGGGGATACCTATTATTTTGATGCTTTGTTACTTTACTATCTAAGAATTTATGTTATCCATCAGCCCGACTATAGCAAGAACCTTATTGAGGGTTGAAGTTCAGAAAAATTGACTTTAATTGGATACAAATATATATAGGAAAATAATTTGCACATCTCCTTCCTCGGAGAGAGAGAGAAGAGAGAGAGAGAGAGAGAGAGAGAGAGAGAGAGAGAGAGAGAGAGAGAGAGAGACCTGCTTAGTAGTGGAGGAAAGTAGAGGGTTATAGGAAAGGAGGTGGTAAGCAACGTGGCAACATATTGAAATTCAGTATTCATAGCATCTTATGCAATAGTTCACTCTCAAGAAAAAGACTTAATAAAGCAAAATCATCTCTGCTTTTCATAGGATTATTCTGAATAGTACAATTGGCATGAATCAAATGCGCTTAGTCTGGAGACTCAACTTTTGGGTTCAATTACTGTGTTTTAAACCATGGTTTCCATTGTTCCTCATAGAGTCCTTAGTCATTAGTGGCTAGGAAGAGTCTCTCTGAGGACATAGAGCTCCATAATGCTTAGAAATTGTAGGTTTTTGAAATTCCTTATAAAATTTAAGGCCATTCTTCTTCCTTTAGTTCCCCATTTACTGCATACATTATTGCAAATCTTCTATAGCAAATAATTTCCTTAAGTAGAGAGGATAGAAAAGTATCCTAAAACATCTTCATTCACTAAATATCTGTTTCAGAGTAGGCATTAATCTGTAAGAATTTTAGACTATTATCAAGTGAATACTTTAGACTAAATCTACATTTAGATTTAGTACATTTTAAATGTACTGTAAATGTACATTTTTAAAAGTTAACTTCCAACTCAGCTCAAAAATGTCTCCTCACATGCCACCTCATGTACAGTTGTGCAAGCTCAGTACCATTTTTTAATTTGCTTAGCTGCATATTTGCTGGAAAGTTATGGGATGGTTGTTTTCAGATATAAATAACCATATATCGGGAGGTGTGTGTGTGTGTGTGTGTGTGTGTGTGTGTGTGTGTGTGTTTGCTACTGGGGATTGAACCCAGGGGGCATTCTACCTCAGAGTTTCACACACAGCCCTATTTTATTTATTTTGAAACAGATTCTCATTAAGTTTTGAGGGTTTCACTAAGTTGTTGAGGCTATCCTCAAACCTGCGATCTTCCTGTCTCAGCCTCTTATATACTGGAATTACAGTCATGTGCCATCGTACCCAGTTTAGTATTCCTTTTTTTAAGAGATGCTTTTTTAATGACTCAGGGAATTATAAGCACAATAATATTGGTTAATACTTTCTTACCCCTGTATTTGCCTGTTCTTGTCTCTGAAAGAAAGACCATTTTACCTTATTGCTGCATGGAGTTAATGTAGAAAAACATTAGAGAGTACTTGATTTAACCTACACACATGCAAATGTGCCATAGACTTTACAATCAGATTTAGTTCCTAGAAGCTAAATAAAACAAATACAGCCCATTTGAGCTATACTTCTTATTCTCAATCTTCCATGCTATGTTTGAGATATTGTTTGAGTGCCCCACCACAAGGGTCCATGAGATTGGAGCCTTAGTCCCCAAGGTGGCAGCATTGGGCGATGCTGTGTAACCTTTTAGAGCTGAGGCCTACGCCAGGCATGGTGGTGAACACCTCTTTCCTAAACAGTGTAGTGAAGTTACCTTTTCTCTTGATTTAACATAGTCTGGTTATCTGTAATAGTTGAGGATAGAGAAGGATGAAGTAATTATATCACTTGTAAATGAAACCTAAATCTGGTCTCTAAACATTATTTTACTTTTCTCCACCATCTGGTGATATGTAAAATATACCAAAATATTGAGGGAAATATATATACACATTTTTATAGCACCCTACAGTGTCATTAGCAAACCTACTCGGTGTGTGTGTGTTTTACCAGGGATGGAACCCAGAGGCATTCTGTCTCTAAGCTACATTCTCAGCCACCGCTTTCTTTAAGTTGCTAAGTTGCAGAGGGCCTCACAAGGTTGCTGAGGCTGGCTGTGAACCTGAAATCTTACTGTATCAGTCTCCCAAGTACTGAGATTACAGGTATGCACCACTGTGTCCATCTCCTGTCTTAAAATATATGGTAGGTTTAGGAGATAATTATGATGATATATGAGAAGTCAAGCTGTCTGCTTAATATAATTATTTTTTAGGGAACTAAAACTAGGAAATGATTTCAGTGATACTTGAAGAGAAAATTAAAAGTGGTTTTTGAAGATTTTCACAGATAAAATGGAAGTTGCTTTAGAATGCTTTATAAATTGGGCAAAACAAAAGTACAATAAAGAAAACCATTAACTATTGTTCCACAGTGTTTTTCTGTCTGTTGCAAGTAGCATCTGTCAGTTTAACCAAATGCAGAGGTTTGCACTATACATAACGGTGATGAAACTTGTAACTCTGAAACTTGTAACTCCCTTCTAAGTCTTCGGAAAAACTTCTCTCAAAGGATGAAGATATATATTGAGTGATCGAAAATTGTATAGATCTACACTGTGCACTTTATTTAGTTTGCTTAATCCTATATTTGTTATGAAGGTTATATTTATGTGTAGTTTTTACTCACATTTTACATTTTGGGGTTTAATTATAACATTTAATTGTTGGGTTTCCTCTATGGATTTTAAAAATTGAGTGTTATGGAATTTTAAAAGAGCAGAATAGCTGAGCATGGTGGCACACTCTTATAATCCCTGCATTTGGGAGGCTGAGACAGGAGGATTGCATGAATTTGAAGCCAGACTCAGCTATTTAGTGAGGCTCTCAGGACCTTAGTGAGACCCTGTTTACAAATAAAAATATAAAACAGGTCTGGGAGGCTGGGCGTGGTTGCACACGCTTGTATCCCCGCGCTTGGGAGGCAGAGACAGGAGGATTGCGCAGGTTCAAAGCCAGCCTCTCTGGCTTAAGAGAACCTGTTTCCAGCCGGGCGTGGTGGCGCATGCTTGTAATCCCCATGCTTGGGAGGCTGAGACAGGAGGATTGCACAGGTTTGAAGCCAGCCTCAGCTACTTAGTGAGGCTCTCAGCAACTTAGTGAGACCCTGTTTCCAATTAAAATATAAAATAGGTCTGGGGGTATAGCCCGGAGGTAGAAAGCCTCTGGGTTCCACCCCAGTGCCACAAAAAAAAAAAAAAAAAGAGAGAGAGAAACCCTGTTTCCAAATAAAAATATAAAATAGGTCTGGGAGTATAGCCCAGACATAGAAGGCCCCTGGGTTCCATCCCCAGTACCACACACACAAAAAGAGCAGAATCATTTATTATAGATATTCCTACCCTTATTTTCTTCCATAGCAAGCAAGAAAGCTTCCCACAAAATTCTAAATTTTTATTAAAACACATTAATATTTTAGTGGTAACTTTAATATATGTGTATAAATATAGTACATCTCATACAAAGATGAAATAAATTATCACTACATTATTAACGTCTGATATATTTTGTCAAGGGCTAGTGAAGAGATTTTATCTTTATCAGTTACTTTTAACCTGGGACAGTGTGTCCTGTTTTATAACTTGTTATGTTCTGCCATGACACTATATAATTTTTTTAAAAATTGAAGGTTGGGCCTTATTGGTATCTGGAGCAGCTGAGTCCTCACTTGTTTGTCTGCTCTGCGATTGGCTGAGCACTGTTGCTAAGCTTGTTTTTGTTCTTAGGGAAAGTTAAAAGTTGAGAGTGACCTATTTGAACTGCATCCTGCTGCTTTTGACACTGCTGTGCTCTTTCCTCTGATCCACTTTTTTTACTGGCATCTTTCCAACTTTAGTTCTTTTTTAACCCACTTATTCATAAATCTAATGTATAATATTTAAATTTTAATTATGCACACATTACAATATTACAGAATACTTGAGAGTTTAACTTACATAAAGCAAGTTCTAATAGTAGGTTAAATATATATTTTTAAAATATTATATATGTTTTTAAAATATTATATATGTTTATATATTATAAACACCAAAGATTACCTATATATTATTGATAATATCCTTATTAATAAAAACAAATACAAAGTATTCCCTCCCTCCCTCCCTCCCTTCCTTCCTCCCTCCCTTCCTCCCTCCCTCCCTTCCTTCTCTTATACTGGGGATTGAATCCAGAAGGATTCTACCTCAGAGCTACAACCTCCAGTCCTTTTGAATTTTTTATTTTGAAACCGGGTTTCACTAAGTTGTTGAGAATTTTTTAAATTGCTTAGGCTGTCCTCAAACCTGCAATCCCCCTATCTCAGCCTCCCAAGTACTAAATTATAGGCATTTGTCATCATTTTCCACTTAAAAGTTTTTCAGTTGTAATGTGAATATAATAATTATTAGCCCAAATTTTTATGATTTAGGATAAAGACTGCCAATGATCATAGTGCTATT